>NC_132881.1:7774525-7892025 GCF_030463535.1 Salminus brasiliensis | reverse complement strand
TAATGAACTCATACTATGGGATGTTTTGTTCTAAATAATGCTATGGTTCTGCTAACAGGTAGAAGACCTTTTCTATAATGTACCAACTCGACGGAAAGCCCTAAAAAGTCCCAGTGAAGAATACTCAAGGATTGTGGAGGTCATGAGTAGGTGTGTTTATTACCTTTGTCGTTAACTCACATTTCCCTTTTTCACCTGTTGATTGATTGAATCAGCACCAAATTTTCACATTGGTGGGTCTGCCATTTGTTTAACTGTAGCTTTTTTAATCCTTTTTAATCCTCAGATATGCTATTCACAACTCTGGGAAAAGCTTTACTGTGAAAAAGGTAACGGCATCTTTTCATTTGGGATTATTTTTATTGTAAAGAAGTTTGTTCTCTGTGTTGAGTGTTTTTTTTTCTCTGTTGTTTTCGTTCAGCAAGGAGAGATGGTCGCCGATGTGAAGACTTTACCCAATGCTTCAGTTTTAGACAACGTTCGAGTGGTATTTGGAGTGGCTGTGAGCAGGTATTATTGTCTACATAATCGCAGAACTCTTCTTCAGGTTGTGAACGTATTTTAGTCATTTATTATTAATATAATTTGATCAGCATTGATTTGAGCTGGCTTTAAGACCAGCTTGTAGCAAAGTTGCTATGAATGCTCTGCGGCACGTTTTATTTTAAGCTGAACAGTTCCAGTCAGTACATTTACATTTATGGCATTTAGCAGACGCTCTTATCCAGAGTGACTTACAAGGTTACTCGTATTACAGAGGTGGGTCAGTGTAGTGTTAGGAGTCTTGCCCAGGGACTCTTATTGGTGTAGCGCAGCATAGTCACCCAGACCGGGAATCGAACCCTGGTCTCCCACATGGTGTTGTTGTAACTCAATGGCAGGTGGTGGTGTTATCTGTTGCGCCACACCAACCATGTGTCGGCACATCCTAATGTCGGCAGTCCAGTCAGTAATGTCGGCAGATGTAAGTTAGTATGGTCAGAAATGAAAGAGACTTTAGTAGTTGGTTGTCAACTGTGAATTGTCAAATTGTCACAATTTGTTACATTTCTTAAACAAAAACTATAAACTCTTTAAATCATACATGAGATTTATGCACATTCTTGGAATGTAGTTTATGACAATTCTCAAAATGTTTGCTTTCTGTTGAATAACTTATTTTTCATTAATTTAGAAAGATTTTTTTAAGCATCATGCCTTTTAAAGCTACACTTTAAAATAACAGCTTTACAACCATTGTGATTCTCCACTGACTGTAATAGAGGCAATAGCGTCTATAGCATTGCTACTCCAGGCTTGACACTCTGTTAACTGTACTACACAATATTGGTAAAGCAGGCAGGGCGAAACTTACGAGCGTACACCTGCATAACCAAAAGCATATTTGTAATATTGCTGTACTGCGGCAGTCCACATGCTTCTTTCTCAGCTTCTCCAGAAATGTGACTAACTTGTCTTTTAGTGGTGGCTCAAAGCGCAAGTTCCACTTTCCGACTGCAGGGGGAGCCCAGGAGCAAGAAATGCTAATTCTGCTGCCATAATGCTGTTTTAAGGGTTTTTGTCTCATTACAGAGGTTCTGAGGCTGATTAGTAAGGCCATTAGTAATGGCCAATATTATCAGCCGAGACGTAGTACTAATTTCAGCTAGTTAATATTTCCAAAATTTAGTTAATGCCATTTTTTTTTTACTTTATTTACAGAGAGATGATCGAAGTGGGGTGTGAAGATCAGAAGCTCGCCTTTAAACTGCAAGGATACATTTCCAATGCAAACTACTCAGTCAAGAAGTGTATCCTCATCCTCTTCATCAACCGTAAGTATGGCTGTGATGAGGCCACCAAGGCTTTACCCTTGTTTAGATAAGTGTTCCAGTTCTTAAGGATGTACTTGGTGTTTTTCAGATCGTTTGGTGGAATCCAGTGCCTTAAAGAAAGCTATTGAAACTGTCTACACAGCATATCTTCCCAAAAACACACATCCTTTTCTTTATCTCAGGTATCTTACTTTCCCTCTCTTTATCTGCAGTAAAACAAAAAAAAACATGGGTTGATTTAGGAAAGCTTTGAATTTCTGCTATGCAATTAGTGGAGGAATGGGAGGGGGGATTAAATTGAGGTATGGATCATATTAGGGATTGTACTGCTCTAACAGCACAATGTTAAGTGTTCTGGAGATATCCGATTAGGATTCCAATATTAGTAATAATAATAATAACAATACGTTTATAAGTTCTACAGCAATGTTGTGTTGATTGTATGATTGTGTTCATTAACACTTTCTAATTGTTTTCTTTCTTAAAAGTCTAGAAATTGCTCCTCATAACATTGATGTGAACGTGCATCCTACCAAGCATGAGGTGCACTTTCTCCACGAAGACTGCATCATCGAGAGCATTCAGAAACACATTGAGAGTAAACTTCTTGGCTCCAATTCGTCGCGCACATATTTCACACAGGTATATGATACCTGCATATAATGACGTGTGTTTGCAGTTATACTCACTTTGTACTAATTGGCCTTAAGTTGAAAAATTATAATCACCATATAGGCGCACTTTGTAACTAGTGCCTGTAGCCCGACTGTTGCTGGATAGTTTGTCTCCCTCTACTGGTCCACTTCTGACCAGATATTATTTGGAAGCTGAACCATTCTTAGCAGCTGCAGTGGCATAGTGGTTTGTGTTTTTGCTGATACAGCTAAAGGCGGCAGTTCCCATGCTGATGCATCCCAACTAATTATTGCAAGTTTGGGGAAATTAACTTCTGCATTTGAGCTTGTAATTGTGAAGAAAGATCAGCACATACTTCTGTATAGCCAGATCCGCATCAAGAGTGATTATCTCAAAGTTAATTAAAGGACCTAACAGAATCATTGGTATTGGAAGACATGCTTTAACTAAATTTAATGGCTTTAGACTGATGTGTAGACTCTAGAGCATTGCTGTAAAGTTTCGATTGCATTCAGCTGTAAAATAATTAGTAAAGTCAGGTTGCTGGATGATTGCCACCCCACCTCGTCCCCAACTCCCCAACCCATCCCAAAAGTATTGGTGCACCATCATTCCAAAGGACACCGTTCCTCAATGCTGGTGTGCCTGACATTGGGCATGGTGCCAATAGGTTAGTGTTTAACTGCTCCAGAGAGTCTTATTCTATTGGCAGTATTTCTTTACAGGGGCTAGACAAGATGTGCATGTCTGTGCATTTGCACATCTGTGTCTGCAATGGGTGCAACTTAAAGTAGCTGAGTGAATTGCTTAGAAGGGGTGGCCACCCATACAAGCAGGATCTGTGTGTACATTTCTGTAGAGTAGATTCTTTGAGATATCTGGTAATTTAATCTTCATTTAAACAATATTAAGGGAGAGTAATTATAACTAAACCAATAGAACTGTAGAAATGTCTTTAAAAAAAAAAATGATTATTTTAATTATTAATAGAAATGCAATTTTCTTGTGAGCAAAACGTTAGGACATCCTATGCCCTAATAGCTGGTATTTTACATGGGGTGTTCTAACTTGTATATTTGTATGTGGCTGTATATGATCACTAAAGTAACCATTTGTCTTCCCTCTAGACTTTACTTCCTGGGCTTTCGGCCTCTGTTAGTGATGTAAAAGCTTCAAATAGCTCCTCAGCGGACCCTGGTGAACGAGTCTATGCCCATCAGATGGTGCGTACAGACAGTAAGGCCCAAAAGCTTGATGCATTTCTCCAGCCAGTGAGTAAGCCTTCTTCAGTCACCACCCCTGCCAGCCCCGCAGCTCCTGCCCAGGCTGCAACTGAGCCGGATGATGCAGAAATGCTGGAGGTTATGGATGATGTGGAGGGAGGTACCTCAAAAGACTTTCAGATCGATAGTGGACCAAATCTCCAATCAGAGACTCCGCCCAGGTGAGGCATGTTGCGGTGTACTGTTTTGAAAAGGAATGATCTGTAAGTGACCAGCCGTGTTTTTTTGCTTCTTTGGCTGGAGCCATGAGGCTTAGGTCAGTAATCTTACACATCTTTTCTGTAATACACGCCCACATACCTTTCTCAAACTGCTCAGAACACTTGAAGTGCAGACTTGAAGTGGTTTAGGGATCAGTCTGTGAACTAGAGTCATGAACCAAAACTTACTGTGTAGCTGAAGAGTGTAGCAGCAGCAACAGGTCTGGTATTCACTAAGCAGTCTGAAGTTACAGGACTGATATCAGATCCATATTTCCATGATAGTCATGGTCATAAACACTGATTCTAGATCAGTGTGTCATCTGTGTGACCTTAATGAAGACCTGCGTGGTGGGTTGAGTGGATAGAGAAGAGTGTAAGGGCAGGTGTTTATGGAAAGGATTTGGATGATTATTGGCTTTTGGTGTTTGTTAGCAGTATTGGCTAACAATCGTAATGGCTGACAAGGAGCAACACTTTAATGCTGCAACAGAAAGGGCAAAATACTAGCTATGCATATAGCTTTATGCCTTCCCTTTAACCTCTGTAACTGCACAGACTTGGACCTAACCAGAATCAAATCAGATCCAACTTTCTGCTTTGATCATACAGTCATACATGACTATATTGGACTTTCAATGCTTTGCTTTGATTTTTTCTTTTTCTGGGGTAGAATGTGAGACAACACGTGCACAAATGTTTTTGGGGGTTTCTAAAATTAATGCAGGTTCAAAAATATATCATACAGATTTGTATTTCACATTTTATCAATGCCATTAAGTCCACAAATGTTGGATATTGCCATAGTTGTGATATATTGTTTATTTTGGGGCTCTGAGTGGCTTAGCCGTCTAATTACCTAACTCTGAGTTCAAATTCTGAGCCATGCTGCTTTGCCTCAGCGGCCAAAGTCAG
Source organism: Salminus brasiliensis (assembly GCF_030463535.1). Classification (NCBI taxonomy): domain Eukaryota; kingdom Metazoa; phylum Chordata; class Actinopteri; order Characiformes; family Bryconidae; genus Salminus; species Salminus brasiliensis. The sequence continues at coordinate 7,887,177 of NC_132881.1, read as the reverse complement.
AGAGAGCACGACTGGCTGTGTTCTCTTTAAGTGTGTAGATGGCACGCTCTCCCCTCATAGCATTTGGAGAGATTTTGGCCAGCACAGGCGTCTTTTAGTTAGGGACCTAGCACCTGGAGCTACGAACGGGTGGTTTAATTGGCCAATACAAATTTCGGAGAACAATAGGGGAAACTAAATCAAAAATCTAAATTTTCCATCAAATTGACCACCAGCACAAAAATTGGCTATATTGTTTAAACACAGTGATTCTCCATATTAGCTATCTTTACCCTGAGCAGTGGGGGGTGAAACTGATCCTGTCTGCCCGTTGGCCGGACAGATAGCTGCTGTTGTGCGTCTGTCCAGCCAATTAAAGCCAAACCGGGTAAACAAGTATGCTCACACTCAACCTGACCTTGCGTCTCCCCTCCTAAATCTGGTGCTCTTAGTATTAGAAATACAGCTTTCATTAAATGAAAGCAGTAAAACATTATTATATTATATTACATTTTGTATTGTATTTTCAATATTGTATTGTATTGGGGTTTTTAATGTAATATGTGTCATTGAGTTAAATTACATTTGGAATAACCTTGATACTATTATCAGCCTAATATCAAAGCATATGCTTTTGAATCAGGAGCTGATGGATGTTGAATTATGGTCTCTTCTGTGTTTTTACATGTACTGACCTCATACAGAGCTACTACCAACTAATTTCACACTAAAGAGTATTACAGTTGTAATGGTATCAGTTTAGGGTTGTTTTCCAAAGAGTTTAAGAAAAGCACTTTAATATACTGTGCCATTTCCAGGTCTTTTTTTTTTTAATTTAAGAATTAATTTAATAAGAGGGTGCATCTAAAATGTGTCGGATGGAGTCAAACATTAAAGAAGCTTGTTAAATATAATCTAGGAAAGCTGTCTGGCTTTGGCCAAGCAGGAGAAGTAATACATGCATCAGATATGACTCAGTTATCAACAAAGGAAGCGAAGCAGGGAGAAATTAACGCAGCCTTAAATGGTTCTCTGTGTGTTTGTGTTTTGCTGTTCTAGGAAACGGCCTCATGTTGATGAGGACAAGGATGACCTCACAGCGGCCTGCACGCCCAGGAGGCGCGTCATCAAGCTAACCAGTGTGAAGGAACTACGAAATGAGATCCCTGAACAAACTCACAAAGGTCAGATAATACAGTTGTGCCTGAATTAATCATATACCAATTCAGCATTTACACATGTTGGATCGTCGATGTAGCTCAATCAATTAATTTAATTATTTCTGTATTTCTATAAATAATTTTAAATGGGAAGTACCTCGGGGACAGGACCTGGCTTGTCTCTTGCTAGCTCACTGACTTCGGAGGCTACAAACATTCCCCAAGGGGGCGCTTTGTTCTTGCTTTGTAAAGGAATCACTGGGTTTAATCTTGCTACTGTTGGTTGAACTTCTGGTCTATAAAGTGATGCTCCTGCTGGCTGTGTCTTGCAGGACGTCTAGAAGTAAGTGTGTTTTTGTCTTTTCGTCTGTTTTTGTGTTTTATCTGATCAGGTCTGCAGGAGATGTTGCAGAATCATTCATTTGTTGGATGTGTCAATCCCCAGTGGTCTCTAGTTCAGCACCACACCAAACTGTACCTACTGAACACAACCAAACTCAGGTTAACCACTTAATTCACCCTTAGAAATCTGTCTGTGTTGCTTTTTCTGAAGTGTATGATTTCATATGATGTGTTTATTTTTCCAGCCAGGAGCTGTTTTACCAGATTTTGATATATGATTTTGGTAACTTTGGTGTTCTGCGCTTGTCAGTAAGTATTCTTCTTTTTTTCATTCCCCGTTAATTAAAGGGAATATCCATCTTTTTGCATTAGTGATATGATATTGAAATTACTACTAACACAGCCTCCTGGTATGTAATCACTAGGTCTGGCCATTTTCATTTCTTATAGTTACATATTTACAATCTTATATTCTCGCTCAAATCGAGCATAGTGAATAATACCAATGTCCCCTGCATAGAACACCAGGGTTTGTTGCACCCCCAGGCATTCTGCTATAAAATGTGCCCTTACACACATTAATACACACTGCTGTACCTGTAAGAGGATTTAGACTAATGTGACATTAACTCAGTCTTGTTTAATGGTCTGCGGGGTGCATTACCATATCTAATACAGTCAATTTGTGGTATTGCAGAGCCCAGCTCCTCTTTATGACTTGGCCATGCTGGCACTAGACTCTGAGGAGAGTGGCTGGACTGAGGAGGATGGGCCTAAGGAAGGACTTGCTCAGTACATTGTAGATTTCTTAAAAAAGAAATCTGAGATGTTGGAGGATTATTTCTCCATGGAGGTTGATGAGGTGGGTCAGAGTCAATCAGGGTAAGGTGAAACATTCTCCTGTAATAATGAAAATAAGTTAAGTTGGAAGTAGATGTATTTACTATTTATTTACAATGTATTTACAGCATTATTTACTATACTCTATACATTTTCTGTAGTTGGCAAAAGTGTAATATGTGTTGATTTTGTTTTGTATTGTTTTTTGTGATCTGTAAATCCTAAATCCTAACAAGCCTGTTTACCACCCTGTTATTCTGATTCAGAATAAAATACACCGGTTTGGTAAAAGGCTAATGTTAGCTGAGCTAGCGTTTGCTCACCCTAGCATTGGTCTCATCGTGTGCTGAGTTTGAGCTCCATTTCTGTGGACGCTGGCAGTAGAAAAAGCTGCAGTCACAAAGCCTGGTTTAGCAAGCAACCCGTATTCCCATACCTTGCAGTCTGGAGGCAGTGAGCTAGCTGCTACAGAGAAGTTGCTGTTGAGCTTTACTGTATCGCCAGCTTTGACTGAAGATTTCTCCAATATGTTGAGTGTATAATGAGTCAACACTGTTTTAAAATATTTTGCCATGTGTTGGAATCGGCCTGCTCTTTTTGATTGTGCGAAGTTTTTAATGACGAGTGGTGGAGGGTAACGGTCACATATTGATTGAATGCCATGCAAATATAGCAGTGTGCAACTATGTCAAGTTTTCCATTCCAGGCACGTTTATGATTGCTTTGAGGTGTGCTGTGTCTTCATGGTACCTCTCTGTCTCCTTTGTAGGAAGGAAACCTGAATACTCTTCCACTGCTGCTTGATAACTACACGCCTGCTATGGAAGGACTACCATTGTTCATCCTGCGCTTAGCCACAGAGGTTTTGCATCTCATTACAGTTTAGAAACAAATACACTAAAGAATGAAATGGGACACTATACAGTACCTAAACATGGCATTTTTATTTCTGTGGGTAATCCAGGTGAACTGGGACACAGAGAAGGAGTGTTTCCGGGACTTCTGTAAAGAGTGCAGTCATTTCTACTCCATAAGAAAACTCTACACTCTAGAAGCAGAGGCAGCAGACTCTCTGGTAAGCTACACTCCCAGCTCACCTTTACTACAGTGCTACAGTGATTATTGTAGTGTAGTGACTACTGTACTCTGTGAACTAAAAATCTAAAGATAGCTAACGCATGCGCACACACACAACTGCATGCCGGTAGGGTGAGCTCAGATCTTTTTAGTTTGACTCAGGTAAGTGATTCAGCTGCTGGCTGCTCATACTCAATGTCACATCCTGGGACAATACAGCACAAGCGAGTGTGTAATTTGTTAAAGTATGTGAAAGAGGCCTTGGAAGAAGTCACTGCACTTTAGTCAAACAGCTTTTAGGTTCCTCAGAGATTTTTTTTTTTGTTGATCAAGTCTATTATTTCATTTAAAGGTAGTAAACACCTAATCACACATAAAGCATATTTACACATTTGTGATGAATCACAGCTGTTATTTAGTGTTCCTGATCACCTTCATAGCTCATAGAAAAGCTCACGTGTTGTAAGATGTGTGACGTATGAAGGATTGCCTGTTGGAATTCCCGCTCAGTTAGCCATCAGTAGCCGTGGCCCAGAGGGAGCACAGTTAGCCTGGCTCTCTCCAGGGTGAGTAGTCAGCGCGTCCCGTCCTCCAGTTGCTTGCTGATGCTGCAGTGGTGGAGTGGGGGTGCTGGCTGTGCACATGTTGGAGGAGGTTTGGGTCACCCTCTCAGTGTCAGGAGCATTGCATGTGATGGGAGGGGGGAATAATGTGTGGATTGAGGGGTAACTCCACCTCGTTCATGTGTCTATGAACACCCTTTCTACTTTTCTATCTTTCTAATTAACTGTTATTGATTGAGATGATTGGCAGTGAGATTCCCCAAAATGTTTTCACATGCTAGAAAAAGAAACTTGATTAGCCCTGAGTGGTCCAGTGGGATAAGGCACTGCCACTATGACTGGGGGGGGGGGGGGGTTACTGGTTTGAATCTGCTTTTCTAATTCATTTTCTTTTTACCTTTCTTTTATTGATTGGCATTGTGATGGCAATGTTTTGTTTTTTTTCTGGTTAATTTATTTTTGTAGAGCGGCGAGCCAAACTGGCAGTGGAAGGTTGAACACGTTCTCTTCAAAGCATTCCGCTCTCTCCTGAGCCCTCCAAAACACTTCAGCGAGGATGGGTGCATCCTCCAAATCGCGAACTTGCCTGACCTCTACAAAGTGTTCGAGAGATGTTGAGTCCACACTCTAAATTATTCTATTGTCCTATTGGCAAGTCTTCCTCAACTTCAGTGCAGTGCTGCAGGTTTGCTCATTGTTTTGATGTCAAATTCCATGAATACGGACAAATTTTCACTTTAAATATGTTTAAAGCAAATAAATATTTTTTTATGGCAATTTTAATGTGTAGTGTCTGTTTAGAACTGATGGCTTATTTTTTTTATATTTTTTAAAATCAAGAATTTTGAAACCTTGTAAACCTATTAGACACTAAACATAACTTGGACCCAGGAAATGTGTTTGACTTTTACAAAAAGGGAGGGGGGGGGGGGGGGGGTAGTTGGGGGAGGGGGGAAAAAAAAAAAAAAGTACAAAATTCAAGAGTTTGACATTTCATGCTTTCAGATAACATCTACGGGGGTTTTAGACTTTAACATGAGCTTGCTGATTGTTGGTCAGTCAGGTAACGGAAATGTATAACAGCTGAATCTAAAAATCCTGCAGAGTACATTAAAATTAAACCAGGAGAAAACAATAAGAATTAGCAAAGCACTTTCAGGTAGCTGTTGCCTCAGTTCAGAATGTTCCTAAAAATGGCAGTTTCTTAAGAACATAACTGAGAGAGGTCACGTTGAGGTCAACAATTATAAAAACTACAGCTCAGACAGTAGAAAGGAAAATCTAAATAACTTCAGGACAATTTAGGAGACTGGGGAGGGGGAGGGTGCACTATTCTACTGTGCAGCAACACCCACATCACCGATATTTCCTGCCTTCTCAACACAAAATTAGCATCAGAAGTTTTTAAAAGGAAATTTTAAAACAAGACAACAACAAAAAAAACTCAAAATAAAACATTAAAAATGTGTTTTCCCCCAATATGGGCCCTTTAAATGCTCTTACCTGATCAGCCACATTGTACTACCTATAAAAATCCAAGGTAACACACACAACTAACAGAAGCAATGTTTAATTAAAAAGAAAAAATAAATTGAAGGAATGTGGAAGAACTATTGCCTTGTGTGATGAATCCTTGCATTCCTCGCTAGGATGCAGCTATAGGTTAGTTCTTCTCAAATTACCAGGTAAACAAAATCATCCATTCCATTCACACACTCCAATTTACACATTTATTTTCAAGAAATATTTAAATATTTTGAAAAACAAACAAAAATGCATTGAAACCATAGCAGAATTGGTTTTAGATAGTCAGATCATGACTGAAATCCCTATATTAAATACCTTTTTTTCTTCTGTACCGATTTTTTTTCCTTTATAATGCAAACCCTTAGTTTCCCTGTGAACAAAGGCACATTGCTGTGAACATATATCAATGTGTAAGAGCTGTGTGAAATTAGTTTAAAATACACTTTTATACTCATTCATGCAACTTATCGGGGACGAGGGGGGAAAAACATCAGGAGGAATCAAGCACCCAAATCCAAGCAATAAAACCCAGGTGAATGACATGATATACAAAGCTTTCAAAACACAAAATACCAGCAAAAAAGGTCCTCAGATTCAGAGAAGAACAAAAAAAAAAATCTTAACCACAATCATTTAGAGGCTCCCTTCCTGACAGAATTAGTGTCAACCAGTCCATTGTTTTTGGTTTTATCTTTGATGAAAAAAGGACTTCTTGTTGGTACCAGGTGTTTTTTGTTTTTTTTTTTTGTTTCTTTTTTTTGGTTTCCCACACATGTACGGTGTTAGGGAGCAGGAGCAGCATTTGCAGTGTATGGCAGAAAAAGAAAAAAAGAAAAGAAAAAAAAAAAAGTCTTGACAAAGTTTAAGGGCTTTTAAGATTGTGTAGTGGCCACAGCAAAGTCTCATCACTGCTGAGAGAGAAGAGCATTGCGATTGGCTTTCATCTTCTCTAGGCGCTTCACTAGATGGTTGTTGGTCATCTCCATCTCCTCAATTTTGTCCAGGGCTGTACGCAGCTGCAGAATGAACGATACCATATGCAGGGGTTAACATTTCAAAAGTTGTAACTAAAGTAACTCGAATTGCAGACGCTGAAGGGATCAAATAAAATGAGGAATACAAGCCATGTTTGTGTCTCTTCTTGGACAAAATTACTACAATAAATATATTCAAACTCGTCAGGTGGGCAATCAGCAGTCGAGTTTTCATCCAAGTGTGCTGGCTACCTAGCGATGCTGCATCAGTGGCAGGTCAACAAAAGGCACATGTGCTACATGTGCTAGTCTTCACCCTCCAGGTGTAGGGGGCATTGCTATAACAGGGCTGTGGGTTCGATTCCCGGGCTCGGCAAGCTGCCACTGTTGGGCCCTTGAGCAAGCCCCTTTACCCTCTCTGCTCCCCGGGCGCTGGAGTTGGCTGCCCACCGCTCTGGGTGTGTGTATGTTCACTACCACAGATGGGTTAAATGCAGAGGACACATTTCGCTGCACAGTGTACAGTGACAAATACGTGCACCTTTACCATTACCTTTTTACCTTTACCTGAAAGGCTTATGTTAGCTTATAAGTATTGGAGCCATAGTGCTTGGACCCCGCTGATCGCTACTGGCAGCTGCATTTGTCAAAGGTCCCTTAGCAGCTCACAGTGACTACAGCTTTAAATAGCAGAAATAATCAAATTCAGATCAAATTGAAACATCATCAGTAGAAACAAATCCAACTTCACTGTTCACGAATAAAAGAGCTTAGTTTCAATTCGCTGCTGTAGACAAAAACCATGAGGACCTACTTTTGGGAAGATACTGCAAAGGTCATCTTAGTTCTGACAGACTTACAGGAATTAAATACTACATATGTATTTGTCTGTATGTTTTTAAAAGAGGTAAAAGGTAAAATATATGTGGAGGTATGCACATTGTACATGTTCTGTTGGATCCTTACCTCCCTCTGAAGTTTTCTTTTCTCAGCTTTCAGCTCATCCTCAACTTTCTCAGAGTTATCAGCTGCTGCTTTATATCTTGACACCTGGCCTTCAAGTCTGCTGACCTACAAACAAAAAATATATATATTATATTAGGAGAACAGCTGGTTCAGTGCCTCACCCAAGGACCCAACAAATGAAAGCTTTCAATCTTTAAATCAATAATGCAGCGCTCCAAACCCCTATATTAAGAAAAGAAAAAAAAAAAAAAAAAAGACATACTTCAAATTAATTTCATCAAATGTTTTTCTCTCAGAGGACATTGTAGAGTTCCCATGCATTATGAAGCAACTTACATTCTGTTCCATTGTACCCATTTCCTGTTCTGCCTTTGAGAGCTTGAATTTGTATTCACTAATTTGTCTGTTGGCATCTCCTACAAAAGACAAAAAATAATGTTTTGAGGCTCCAAAAACAAATTCTGTAACATACTTGTGCAGAAGAAGCATTAACAGAGATCAACAGTGCAAGTACATTTTATTATAATTTTTTTTAATAAAATGTATGTGTGAAGGTACTTATACAGAAGCAAATACAGTGGTGGAAAAAATGTGGTTACTACAGACTTATCTTCATAAGTGATAGATGATCTGGATGATCAGAATTTAAAAATTTGTATCCTGTATGAATATTTAAAGTAAAATTGTCTCTGACAATAGAAGTCGCAATTAATATTTCAGTAACTTTTAAATCATAGGGAATTTATATTTATTTACAGTGACCTCTAGAACAAATGTCCTCTCTGTAAAGGCTTATATATATATATATCTCGTAATCTCCCCCATTTTGCCTGATGACTAATGGTGCATGTCATTTTATATTTCTATCTCAGCAAAACTGGCAGCTATAGCTGATCACATAAGACTGCAAATATTCAAGTGTGGTTTAAAAAGCTAAACATATGTAAACCGTTTGTGAGTGTATACATCTATAAGCTGTGCATAAATGTGCTTACTCTGCATTTCAATTAAGTGCAGGTCAGTGCCGTTTTCCATCCGCTCTCCGTCTGTGTAAACACTTTCCATCTTAGAATGTTTCTGTCGCTCTTCATCCAGCTGCATTTTGAGTTTCCTGATCTGCAAGATGTTTAAAAAACAAAACACACGAGTTTTATTCAATGTACACGACAGTACACATACACAACTGACTGACAAAAAATACCATAGTCATACCTGGGCTAAGAGTTCATCTTTTTCCTCAGCAAGCTTTCGTAGCCGAACATCTGTATAATTAAAAAGATAATGATAAAAAATACAAAATATGAATTAATATTCAATATAATGACCATATTATACCAACTACACTGTGGGTCAGGGATTACACAGCATTCTGAATGGAGGTTCTCTATTGAGAGAAACAATAAATCAAATACTTCTTGACTAAATGGCTTAATCCCTGTATGCACAGCTTATTTAATTGCCATAGAAAAGCACAAAACCATCCATCTGGCCTCACTAAAGCTGATGGCTGATTGCCATCCAATCCTCACAGCAAAGTTACAATATCTAACATAAGGTGTTTTCAGAAGAGTTCCTCTAAAATCAAAGGTACAAGAAGGCGTAATGTTGGGTGAGCAGGTCTACAAACATTTTAATAATAATAAATAAATAAAAAGGTTTACATGAGCCCAACAGATATCCTCCAACAGCTCACAAAGCCTCTACTCTTCTGTAAATAATGTCTGGTTATAGTCAAGTCAAAGATTTGCACATTTATTAAAAGTGCAGCAGCTCAAATGCTGAGCAGAGAGAGCTGAGCAAATATACGAGTAGTGATTTCTATAGTGGCAAAACTCATCTCTGACTGATCTACTCAAATAACACAAAACTAACAGGCCTCTGACTAGGGTCAGCTAGCAATGCCTAAAATTAGAATCAAGCACTGTGACGTAGCCTTTAGCTGCAACCAGCTGCCAGATAATCTCAGATATGTCTCAAATTTGGCAATCCTGAAGCCAGACTAAACTTACCTTGTATATTTTTAAATTTGTGTTTGAAATGTAACCTATTAATGGGTTTTATGAGCACAGTGTAGCAAAAAAATAAAATAAAATAAAAAATAAATAAATTATATATATATATATATATATATATATATATATATATATATATATATATATATATATATATATATATATATATATAATCTGTCCTTGATTTCTTTATTTCAGAATGGTAGTTACTAGCCTAATACTGCTAACAATCAATGCCTTTAAACCAGTTTGAGCTTAATGGCCCTATCTTAAACCCTGTGCAAGGCATGTTGGGATGCTCATTGCTATCTTACACCCTGCCGACAGTCTATTTTCATGCCTTCCGCCTGCGCCACTTAAATAGCAACAGTGTGAATATGTCTATGCAGATGGGCGTGGTGGTCTTAAAATAAGGTGTGTTCAGGTAAATTTGTTGGCGTGTCGCTATCTTGGCAACGGAAAACACAGGTGCACCACTGACTGAAAACAACCTAGACAGACGTCCACAGGCAGACGTTGTGAATGGTCAACACAGGCGTGTTACACCCCCACTTTGTACTGTTGAATAAGCAATTCGTCAAAGTCAGACCTTAGGACATGCCTTTTGTCATGCAAGGCGTGCTTTTCCTGTCCCTACGATAACAAAGACACTTGTCCTAAGTCAAGCTGCACGGTGTATGGCTGATCGCTAAAATAGGGCCCTAAATACTAAAATGTCCATCTATGGCATTTTTCTGAAAATTCTGTAAACAAATTGAGCAGACATCAAACATGCCTTGGCTGATAGCTAATAAACTATTCCTCTATCCAAGAATGCATCTTTACTGTCTCAGACTTACCCAGAGGTCCATCTCCAGCTGACTCCAGGACTTGTGCAGCTTCCTGTGTGACAACGGTGATCCCTGAGGTTGGGGGCTCATGGTTAACATCACCATTGGGGGTACCGTCAGGAATGATGACCAGTCCATGTTTCTGCAGGAAGCAGGACGATGAGGTTTAGAGGGAGAATGAATCATCCGCAAATAATCTGGAAACTAATTTACAGTGCCGTTATTTTTTTGATTAAACACATTTTAATAAACAGGACTTGGGAATATGGTGCTAGAAGGAAAAAGTGCTTTAAAGCAAGGTTTTCTCTAACTGGTCACCAAGAACCTCCCAGATGGCCAAATGTGGACCGTCTGGGGGTCCTGATGTCCAGCTTGAAAACCACTGCTGTAGAAAATGATTCATTAAGAAATTTATTAGAAAACCAAACACAGATCATCTTTGGCAGAGCTCCACACCACAAGCCTTTTTGGCACCTTACATTCTTACAAATAATCTATGAGTCATGGGGGAAATGTTAACAACGTACAAGAAGTCACAATAAGACACATTCTTCCTAAGACGATACTGTTTTGGGGGGTTTTTGTGTGTCCTTTTCTGGATTTATCAGGCTCCATCACTGACATACCTCTACTGCTTTGGATTTCCCCTTGAGGTCAGCCAGCTCATCTCTGAGCTCGTCCCTCTCATTCCTAATGCAATCAAAGTACTCTTTCTGCCTCTCTAAGGCCTGGCCAAACAGCAGGGCAGGAAAAGAGAGAAGAGGCATGAGGAGAACAAGTGGAGAAGGGAAGGCCACAAAGACGCAAAGGCAACATGTAATGGTCAGCATGCACAGAATGAAAGTAGATTCACATTCTCGAACACACGCAAACAGTCGCAAGCACAGATAGACAGCAAGAAACAGGATGGCAATACATGCCTATTCAGGCAAGAGAGCGAGCGCTCATACAGACAGTGCATCAACACCAACTGACTGGTCAGAGAGAGGAAGAGGAAAGCAGAGAGAAATACAAGAGTATTTAGAGTGAATGTGTTGTTTCTGCTCGTGTGTGCCTTAACTGATCTATTGGAAAATCTACTTATACAATAAAATGCATAGATAAATAAATGACACCCTGCCACCAGCTAGGGTAGTGGTGGTAGGGTGCCAAGATGTGTCAATTGATAACTGATTTATATTTTTCTCTCACACACAAACTACATTCTGACAGACTGCAGCAAAATGCATTCTGCATGCACATCACCACACTCAGTTGGAAGCATCTGGTTACCTGGTGTCTTAAAGACGCTTTTCATCAGACTGCTAGCAATATACAGTTGTGAGAAAAAGTTCATGAACCCTTTGGAGTGAGTCAACTCCATCTCTATAAGAACCACCCCTAAAAAGTGATCTGACCTTAACAAATAATAACACTAAATAAAAGCCCTCACTGATCGAACACAACACATTTTACAAGGCCGTACACTTAAGTGTTTCTACCAATGGAGAGATACACACTTGTATTTAGAAGCAGGTGTCTAACTAATGCTTTCTGTAACTGCTCATGAGCTCTGGGCAGTGGATACAAGCCCATTGTTAGAACTTTTTCAACCAATTTATGCTCAAAGAAACACATAGAATAAATAAACTTCATATCCTCCTATAGCACATACAGCCACTACTCACAGCCATGAACAGTGTGAGGAACTGTGTTACCATTGATCACACACTGTTTCCCATTCACTCTTCGTTCCATACAGTGCATGCATGGAGACTAAGAGGCAAAATCAGCTCATCTGGAATTCATCATAGTTCACCATGGGCACATTTACATGGAACAGCCCCTTTAACCTACAGCAATGTGGCCTGCACATTCACACTGAAGTTATAAGGAGCGATGTTAATAGCACAGTGTAGCAGTAATGGAACTGAATACTCTGGATAAGAGTATCAGCTAAATGCCATGAACATTTTAAATTAAAAACAAGAAAAAAAAATTACAAATAAATTTAAAAAATGATATGGCAATGAAAAATGTTGTATATTATCACTGTCAAGCAAAAAACCCAAAAGGGGAAAAAACTTAACTTTCAATGGAAATCAACAACAACAAAAATAAGCTTTACTGGTCCAAAACCCCCCCCAAAAAACCCCAAATGTCTAGATTCAAATTATGTAAAAAAGTCAAAAACAACGTTTTTTTTTTCCTGAAATTCTTTTAAAGATATTTTTCTGAATGACAGTAGCAATATGTATGTTTAATGACCAAGATCAGATCACATTTTGGGATGTGAGCAACTAATATCAAATCACTACAGCTAACTTTTCACAAGACCTTTTCACACAACTGTAAACACACAAGAACTGACAACCAACTCTACCGAATGTAAATTAGAACATGCAACGTGTGCTTCTCTCCAACTTGGCTGAAGGCTCCAAGTGAAAGAGTATTTTAGTTTTTAGCGTTCTGTTATTTCTTCCACTTTTTGTCCTAAAATCTTCATACCGCAATCTTTTTGTCCTTCCAGTTAACAGTTTCCTGCAGGTCAAACACCTCTCTGGTGAGGGTATCTAACTTGAGCTGTACGTTCTGGTTCTCCTAGGACGGCATTATACAAATGGAAAGCCATGGGGTGGGAGAGGGGACAGAAAGAGGACAGAATCAAGACAGAGGCAATGAGGAATCAATACAATGATGGCGCTGTACACAAGACAAGAGACAAAAAATTGAGAGAAAGCAAACTAGAAAGTGATGAGTATGAGAGCAGGTGGACCAGAGATCTCAACCTCACATCTTCTTCAAAATACCTTTTGCAACTTTGATACCATGTGATTACCAGTCTAAAAAGAGGATTTTCTGCTTTTCTGCTCCTTGCAAAGTTCTGTATCAAGTCGAAATCTCACCTCGATAAGTTCATCACGCTGGCGGATGCCCTCTTTTAGCTCCTCTTGTTTATGCTGCAGGACGGTACATGTATGCTTTTGCCTTTCCAATTCCTGAAAGTCAAGATAAGATTCATGCTTAAAGGTGTTAGATTATTGTTGTAGGGTGATTTTAACACAAATACTGTTTCGTTGATAATAGTTTGCAAAAAATGAACAATTACAATGGCTGATTATGACTATTCTAATATGCTTTTATATTTCACACTCACACACACACACACACACGTCTGGGACTTCTGGTCATTAAGCAGCATTTTTATCTACTGCCTTGTGGGAAGACATACAAATTCTGCTAAAAAAATATATAATAATAATAATAATAATTAAAAAAATAAATAAACTAGGGTCCCCTTAACCAGCACGTGCATATAATAGGTTGCCCATTACAGAACTGTATTTTGTATATAGTTTTTTGGAGTGATGAACACCACAGAACCGATGAAGACATCGGCCAGTTCTTATGCCGGCCAATGAAAGTAGTTACATCATTCAAAATGGCTTTATGCAGGCATCAGCCATTCTTGATGCTGACTGTTTTGCAATCAATGTTTGTACATGGAGAAGTTGGGAGATTTGGAAGGCAATAATATTGTGGCACAGTTTTTAGTGACTGGCTGCAAGCGAGATAAGTCATATCTTCAGGAATTTGAACATAAGTGCTTTTTCTTTTAGCTTTAAATTTGCTTTACAAAACAGTGCCTACATGGAAACCTACTATAGCACAAATTATATTTGGTCTTAAAGGAAGATCGGATTTTTTGCCATATTATCTCTAGCTATTGTGTCTCATAACAACCCCTAATGGTCAAATAAACATGATGCAGTAAAAGGCAACTCTTTACATGACTAAGGCATCGGTACCTTTGACTTTTCTTCCGTTTCCCTGCGTAGTTCTGACATTTGCTCCTCCATTTCCTCGATAACGTCCTTAAGTGTGTCCACCTGGTAGATAAGGTTTGCCTTATCGTTGTCAAGTTGTGCATTAGATACCATGGCCTTCTTATACTTCTCTTCCACTTCAGACAAGGACTCCTGCAAGTACAAGAATGTCTTTTTTTTAAAAACTGCAAGTTCGTTCAAATTGCTAAACGCTGTCTTCTAGGTGCTTTGACTATTTAGGGTAAAATAAACAATACAACCAGTATATTAAAAAAATAAAATACCGTTATCAATGGCCCTGAAAATTGAAGGCTTGGGAAAAAACTGTAATTATAAAAAGCACAGCTAAACAGAATAAAACATCAGTTTAGTAATGCCAATTTTAGAGTGAAAACTAGCTAACATGCAGGGTACATTACACATGTATAACATTTTAGACTTAGTCTTTGAAATACTACCAAGGTGGTTTAAAAAAAAAAAAAAAAAAGGAAAACTTTTTTGTCAGGTCTGTCTGTTCAGATTTACTAGCCAGGGTTTAAAAGTGAACATCACTGGTCTAAAATGAATGGTGACTGTGAAGTTAATAACCGCAGCTCTCCAAACTCTTTGAGAGGTAAGCATGCCACATCCAGGTCAGAAACCAGGTCAGAAACTAGGTCAAAAATCTTGTCCTCCTGAAAAGAACTGAGTGTAGCATTAGGTCAAGTCTCTGGCTGTACTCGATAGCAGAACACTTGATTTTGGTTATTCCAGGCTGACCCAGGGCGCTGACCTTGCCACCAATTAGGTTAAGAGGCTAAAGGTGGTTTTCAAGTCAAGTCAGAATTAGACAGTTTCATGCGAGGTTCATGCTTTCACACAGGAAGAAGAGTAGGGCTGTCACTATTGATTTGACCGTAATCTTCATATTTTGCTGACTGATCATCACAGTTCAGAAAACCATGCACTGCGTATTTTCAGAGCAGGTACATTCTACTCAGGATTTTAGCTGAACAGTGCAATTGTGACAGCCCTAGAGAAGAGTGCCAAAATCAGGGGCCGGGGGGTGTGGGGTGTGTGGTGAAGATAGAAGCTTTGGGTGGGTGGGGGTTAGTGGGATTATCACTCCACAGAGAGGAGGAAGACAAGGCATGCACTGAGCTCAGGCCCCTCTACCTTCAGCTCTTTAAGCCCCTGCATGTATCGCCCCTCTACATCCTGAATCTGGTCCTTTAGATCATAGATGTCCTGTTGGGGAGATTGGAGGAGTGACTGGGGTGAATGTGAAAGGAAAAGCAGGAGAATCATGGAAAGACTTCGGCGCACACACTGTCGCTGGAATCACTGTATACACATACGGGAAGGTTTATTCACCCACCTACAGAGCTATACACCAGGGCTTGTACAGGCTTTACTTTGAGAAACTGACAGAACAGCATAACCAACACCCAGGCATTCAGAGCCAGATAGAAAAAGAAAGAAAGAAAGAAAGAAAGAAAAAAAAAAAAAGATAACCTGGCAGGCGTTGTTCAGACAAACCTCCCGAATCCTTCTGAACCGTCACAGAGAGTGGTGTACAACTTAACACATTTAGATTTTTGCTAAATTAAGCAACATCGCAGTTTAAAGTGAGAAGAAAAGACAGAACGTAACCCATAGGAAATGTTACCTGAAACAGAGGGGCTATTTTTCTCTGCAAAACAGCAAATATCAAGATGAAACTGAAATATTTTAAATGAATGACAGTTCCAGCATGTTTTGGACGAATAAAAATGTCAAAAATCCTTTTCTGAATTTATACAGGGAGGTATAGACTAATTGTATAGTCGTAATACATAAAGCATGACAAAGTATACAGTAAGAGATGCTCTTAACGCTCAACACAGCGTCTGATTACGGATTAAGTCCACCCCCCCAACAGAAAGACCCAATCAGCTTGCTGGTTACACCTCCTTAATGTGGAGGTCTGCACAAGTCTGTAGAACAAGATTTATTTATTTATTTTAAATGTGCATTTTTGTGCAAAACACTACAAACTATTCTGGAGATTTTCTCAGATTTGTTAAGAGATTTTAAATACTTTTTGAAACAGTAATTTGGTCATTTGAGTATTTTGGGCTCTCCTCGTTCATCAAGACCGAGGCCTGACTAGTGTGACTGGAAATAACTGCCTAGTGGCATTACAAGTATGGCCCCGCCGAGTGAACAGACAAGCCCATCAGGGAATAAGT
Source organism: Salminus brasiliensis (assembly GCF_030463535.1). NCBI lineage: Eukaryota > Metazoa > Chordata > Actinopteri > Characiformes > Bryconidae > Salminus > Salminus brasiliensis. The sequence continues at coordinate 7,870,891 of NC_132881.1, read as the reverse complement.
GGTGCAGACTAAATGGTGGTGTATTACAGAACTTTCTATCTATGCCAAGCTCAGTAATCAAAAGTTACTTTCATGGTACAAACAGTCTTCAGGCTTAAAATCAAGAAATGTTCTGTTATGCAGCTGCCAAAACCCTCGAATGATAATGAGAGGTGTAATTAAAGTGTTGATGGATATCAGATCAATTTCAGCAGAAAGTGTAGTCCTTTAACAAATGTAGTCTAAACGGGCGCGCACACTCACTCAGGTTGGTAATGCTGTATTTCTTCCTGCTGGGGAGTGTTTGACGAGTTCAGACATGACCGCCTACTTTCAGATGATCACCTTAGGTGAAGAGCTTCAGTTAAAACCTGGTGTCAGCAGATTGTCATATCAGACAAGGATAAGGAGGAAATGTGTATAGTGCCATCACTAATGGCAGTAAGGAATTTTAAAGTAAAGAAAATTTGACTGGAATCTGTTGACTAAAGGAAAAGCCTTCCCTTTAGTACACGTTTCAGTGCGCCGGCCTGTGCCTTGCTCTGCAAGCGTATTTTTATGCTGTGTTGAAAAAAAAAAAAAGGAAAACCCAAATGACAGGTGAGAGAAAATGATCCAGTATCAACATTTACTTCAGTCAATAGGTAATCAGCAGTCAGATCAGTGATACCATTTTACACTAAAACACACTGTTTAATGTCCATCTCCATCACTTTTCCCCATTCAGATTATCACATTATCCACATTAGGATCATCAACCAGATTTGTCATCATCGGTGTCAAGATAGCAAAAAGGCAAACAAAAGAAGAAAAGCAAAAACATCTGGCTTTACTACCTGGCCAAACCAAATGAATGGGCCACTGGACTACTGTTATGTAAAAGTTTACTGTTATGTATAATAAGGTGTGTTAACTTATGAATGCACTTTATTCACCTGTTTAAACCAAGAAACATATACAGTAGACTGGTTGGATCGATTCAGAGGAAACTGGTATAGCTGGTGTTGATATAGCTTCACTGGACAATTTGGAAAGGGCAACAAATTTGGACTGAAAGCAGTTAAAAACTTTCCCTTCTTTTGAGCTGCATGGCACTAGAATCATTTAGATATACACCTTGCAAATTTTCCAGTCCAGCAAAACTGAAAGCTCCACTGCAAAAACAACAGATGATGTGAATTTTCCCAGTCAAGTATCAACTTCCCTTCACATGTGAGCCCTCTCGGAAATTTCACAGGAAATCTGATTTAAACATTCACTTGCATTCACACACTTAACCCTTTCCTGTTTAATCACATATAAAAAATTATGTTTGAAAGGGAATAAAAACTAAATAAAAAATGGGTCAAAAAAAAAATAATAAAAATGAAGACACACAGACTCTCTAAATGCGACCAGCCCTTTTAACAGGTCTTGTTGCATAAAACGTACATTTTAATAGTCATCCAATGGGCTTCAGGGTTAAAGTCATTAAAAAAATCTGATTTGCAAAAGCTCTAGAAACTGAAAGGATGACCTTAGCACTATTTCACTGTGCTGTTATATTAGCTCAGTTCATTTATGTGCTTATTGTGGACCTGGATTTATTTGATGGATAGATTTGGTCTTAGTTTTAAATCTATGCAGCCAAAATAACAGCGTCGACTACCTGTGGTTTTCTATTTACTCAACTTTACACTAAAAACACCACTAATGATAGACCGTGTCTTACCCTCAGTTCACTGAGAGAGGCGTCAGGGTCAGCAATGACACTGGACATGTCGCCACTGCCCCGTCTGGAAGAGGTGCCGCCCAGAGAGGCCAGAGAGGCAGCAGAGAGGCCTGGTGTGGCACATCGAGATGATGGCTGCAACACACAGGGTTAGAGACATTAGGAATCAGCCTGAAGGTGTGATGTGCATGGATTTTGTCAGCCAAGCACATATACACTTCATTTATTGGCTAATAAAAAGAACAAAGGGATGACATTAGACCTAATAGCTTATTATCAGGAAATCTCTCCAAGCTAGTGCAACCAGGAGAAAAATAAAATAGCATGTACCCATGCAAACAAGTCCTTTACACTGCAGTATTACAAGTAGAAACTTTCACCATGCCTGCCTTTAACACATCACCTTCAAGAACTGACTGTTATTGCTGCTTAATGTGTCAAACCAACCCCTTTACAGATGCCATTCTAACGAGATAGCCGTTATATGCCATTTACTTCCCTTCATGGTTTAATGCGCCGACAAATGCACCAGTCTGCACTAAACCTTGATTTGGGGATCAGTAAGCCATTATTTGGATTTAGAAGAATACTTTAAATAGCTGACCTACCAGTTTTCACATCTTGGCAAGGCAGCAATATTTTCCTCTATAAAGTCCTTGAACAAGATAATGGAATTTAAAACCATATATGGTCACTTTTAGAGTGTTCACTCCATTCACTTAGATTAGCTTAGTTGTAGTTGTAGCAACAAGATAAAAACTATGCCCCATAATTAAATTGAATTGACCTATTCCAACGTAAAAATGGTGAAAGGAAAAAATAACATTACATAACTAGAATAACTCACTTTTTAAACATTCTGCTTTATCTAGCCAGAGGCATATGTGGTGTCACAAGTACCTATTAACTGGAAGAACTGCTCCTTAGTAAATATGTGCTGTTCACTGAATTATAACACTACTGCATTTCAATGAGGCCAAAATTTGGAGCGAACACAGCTTACAGCTTTCTATTTAGGGCTGATAAATGACAACCCAGGTGCTCACATTTGTGATATGATGTGCTTCATTTCTAAATCGGTCTCATTTGTGTGTTCTCCGACAACAGCGAAATGTGATGAGTGCAGAACTAAAAATAGATCATGAATGATCCCTTACAGACCCCAAAAGAATTAACACTATAAAAGCAAAATATTAAATGTGAAGAAATGGAATTAGGTCAAATCTACAGAAGGGAAACTGTGCCCATACTTAAAATATTTAAAAGATAAAGCTTAAGTTTCATTTTTTAAACATGTTGATGCAGAATTTAAAATGATGCCAGCAAACAATGGCTGTAAATCATACTCACCCGACTGAAGGAGTCGGAGAACTGCTTGTCACACTTCTCTTCCAACTAGAAAAGATGATAAATAAATAAATAAAATACATGTAGTATTTATATAAATAGTATAAATAGTATGTGTGCTCATGGAGAAGCAAGGTTCTCTCTGAAAACCTGCAAATTAAAACTGCTGATGGTTGTGTTTCCAGCATCCCAAGAATCACAAACACTGCTATTATGTTGCCTTAACATACACAAGATTTCCCAGACAAAAGCCCAAGAGCCTTTAGCAACAATGCACCCCAAGACAATAAGGCAATAAGGTACACAGCTCTTTTCCTTAAAAGGTAGAAATGTCATCCCAGAATTTTGACCTTGATCAGGATAGCAGAAAAAAATAATCTCCAAGGTTTGTTGGATTGAAGACAATCATTAATAATCATACAGCTAAACAAACATCCTAACATTTCAAACACATCGCCTTTTTCATGAAAACAAAGATCTTCAAACATTAAATAAAATACATACAAGTACCTCAGTTACAAACAAATACCAGACAAAAACAGTGAGACTAAGAACACAAATACAAAAGGAGTTCTCAAACTTTTTGTCCTAAAATATAGTTGAAATTAGCATATGTGCAATTTGATTTGCTGACAGGCAGAACACAACAACATCAGCAGTATTAGTGTTTTTACATAAAGAACTCAAGTTGTAGAAGAGTATTACACTGTTTACCACACCGTGCTCCTGGAAAAAAACACTGACCGCTGCATTCCTCATGCAGCACTTTAGACTGCGGAGATAAGATACAGTACAACCAACTCTGAGACTAAGCAGACAAGCAGATGTTAGATGTTCACATGCAGCTTTGTTTTCTAGGGTTATTATAGTATACTGCAGGGTCCATTATGATCTTTATATGGATCTACATAAAACACACACACACACACACACACACACACACACACACATTTATTTTGTTGAGTTATGAATTCACACTGCTTAAAATTTTGAATAGAAGTGGGCATTTTACCCCCCCCCCTTCAAACATATATATTTGAACATCAAAATGAGAAAATCTGATAGTCATACGAATAAAAAATGATGACATATGGTATAATGCTTCAAATTATAGCAGTAATAAGAGGTCATCTGTAACTGATTGGTTAATTTAGTCATTTTATGTTGTCCTTATTAAACACAGAAAGGACCGAGAGGAACTACTGCAGGTATGACTGTTCAAATGTGTCACTATTGCTAGGAACATTTCCACATATAGCTTTCCTGCTTCATTCGAGACCTTTTTTGCATTCCAAGCTTCATTTAAGCCTCATTAAGTATTTAAATAAGGAATCTGTTTGAAGCAATTTTGAATTAATTTAGCAAATATCATTCAATCAGTAAAAAAAAGCTTATTTATCTACATGGTTAAGCTTTCAGATGTCGTGGAGAAACTGTCAGTTTCAGGTTAGCAGGTGTCCACAGCAAGACATGCAGCACACCATTGTGCCATCACTTACACTGTCCAAATCTGGGATGCTCAGATCATCTAAATCAGAAACAATACTCCCTCTGCGGTTGGAGCGACTGAAATAGTCGGCAGCAGTCGCGCTCACATCAGAAATGTCAGATGACTACAAGGCAAAGGCAAGTTAAAGATGAGTGGGGAATGAAAACGATACAAGCAATTCTGTATTTAATTTGCGTTAAGTAGCATCGTCAGCCAAAGTCAAACGCAGTATCCGTGACCAGCGACAACTCTGCGCATGGTCAAATGTAACAATAAGCACTGCACAATTTCACTGACAAGTTAGGATTGTACACCAGCTTCATCAAATGCCAAGTACACAAATAAAGGGTCTACAGGAGCTCTGTGGATGTAAAGTTTTTTTTAAATGTCTTTCCTAAAACAATGCCAGAGCCAAGAACAAATGTAGGAAACTTTATTTTGAGGAGTTTGGGTGTGAAGCCATTATGGATGTTCTAGTGTGCGCTAGTTTCTATGCAACTTTGCCTAAATAGGGCCATTGCCCCTGCTGGCTCACCACACTATCCCTTCTTCCACGGCTGAGGCGATCCTGAGACACAGTGCTGGCAGAGTCATCATCAGAAGAGCACTGGGAGATTATGAGAAAATAATAGTCATTTAAATATAATACCCTTCAGAGAGGAGACATGAACTCAAACAACAACAACTGTGGAGAACAATCACAAAACACTCAATGAACATCGGCTTATTGTCACGCACCACAGATTGTTATTATAATAATAATAAACAAACAAAAAATACCCATTTAAAAAAATGCCAGTTCAGCTAAAACAGTATGAGCTTCAGTCGTGCACCTTTTACTGCAAATTCTAATCTGAGATGAACACAGCCTTGTAGAAACATGCACACTTCCAGTGACAATGCTCTGTACAGCATCACCTACAAGGACTTCACACACTATTTTAAGATCAGGTCGTTATCAGTAAGCTTTTGAATTAATCAGTTCACTGCATGCGATCAAGAATTCCCATTGAACACACATTTAAACCACAAGGCAACTAGAATCCAAACACTAACGCTTAGAAGAAGACTCCATTCCAGCAACTGCCATTACATTTTAGTCAAGTAAACAAGTAATGGACTTTCATCCTGTAAAGATGCCAATTTTACATGCATTTGTGACCAGTGGCTAATCTTATAATTCTGAAATTAGTGATATTAAAAACATCTGGACAAAACTGGAGCTTCCAGAATCTAGTTTCGTTAGTTCTGTAATCACTGGCAGTTAACTGAACTGTTCTGATCGGGGCTCCGGATAAAAAATAAATAAACAAATAAATAAATAAATAATAATAATAAAGGTGCTTCTTGAGTAAAAATACAGGGTTCTTTTAACAATGGCATAAACAAAACACGTCTGGCTTCCAAAAAGAATCATTTTCATGAGGTTTACTGCATGTGGGCATGACTATGTTCTTAGTAATATAAGCACAACTGTCTAAAAAAAAACTGGAAAATTTAGGATTCAGGTTCCTAACTTCAACTCAACCCAAATCTGCGTGCTGGAAAACATCTCAATGTGTGTAGTTAGTGGGGACGTGGAGGTGATGCATGCTGCAAAGTTCTTACCACAGGACTACTGCGGGTAGAGCTGGCACCAGAAGAGTACCAGCTGCACTCAGATGGCTGTGGGGACAAGCATTCCATTCAGACGGGCTCCAAATGGTGCCTTGTTTTTCAGGGTTGACATCATAACATATAAGACTGTTCTGGATACTAACAAACACTTACAGCTCTTGAACTGTATGAGCCATAGAGACCATCGTCACATACTGAAGCCTGAGGGCACAAAAGTGGAGGTCCACCCTTCAGCAAAGACAACTTCAATCATTGAATAACTTTTCTCTTTAAGAAGTGTTACATACAGGGTGAAATCAGACACAAGCATGCTTATGGTATTTAATGGCACACACAAACCTAAACCTGGTATGTGACCTTCCCCAAAACTACCTTATTGGCTTGAAGGGCGTTTTTACACTAGTCCCAAATACACAAGTTGCTCCCAGGGTCGATTTCGGGCTGGTTTGGGGGAGCAGACAGCTTCCACACCTTAAGAGGACCAGACCAGAGTCCTCTTAAAGCAAATCCCAGAGCACCACTTTCAGGAGGACCATAGATCAGTGCTCTGGACCACACCTGGACTGACCAAACTCGTGGAGCAAGCGGACCCAGGTCCGGGAAAATAGCTCTAATGTGAAAACGCCCCAAGACCTGCTTCAGCCTGCAATTAGTCCTAATAATCAACTCATATGTTCAAGACCTCACCCCGACTACAACCTCCTCTTGACTGTAACTGGTTCTAATCACCATCTTGCTTGTTTTGAGACCATCTCTGACCGACCACCCTGTTCATTTTTTACCCATTCCATGAACATGATGGGTCATAACCACCCCTTTGTTAGCTTTGAGACCCCCTAATGACAGTGGCTACTTTGTTTTCCAGAGAACTACCCCTGACAGTGAAGGGTCTTCCCTCATGCTTAAAGGGCTGTGCCTGCCTTCTGCCTTTTTGAAGATACAAATAAAATAATGGAACTCTTTAAGGTCTTCAAGGTCGGAAGGCGGATACTCTACAGCAGGCCAAAGCAAGACAGAAGCAAAGTGGTTTACTTCGCCCTGTGTGCACGTACTCCCTCACTTCACTTCTAATCAGATCTAACAGCTCTTCTGCATGCAAATTCACAAACCGGCATATACAACTATCCATGTTTTACATGCAAATTACAAACTGACCAGGCTATAGCTGCGCGTCAGGCCTGTGGACACGGCGGTGGGCGTGGCCTGTGAGAGGAGGTGTGTGAGGGTTAGAGCACTGGGGACAGAACTAGGAGTCTAGACACATGCACATACACACGGAAATGCTTTTATATACCATTAGCATTACATATACGACATGGTGCAAAAGTCTGTTCAGTAAAAAGCTAAAATGTATTAATTTGGTGTGTTTTTAAAACCCACTTACTGCCTATTTTGTTTTATGGAAAAAAAGGTTTAAACAATTAAAAGTAAAAGTCGAGGACTTCACCAGCATTTAATGTCTGTACAGTATTTGAAGTCTAAATTTAAATGAAACAAACTTTAATCTCCAACCCAAAAAAATATGTATATGCATGTATGTAAGGTAACTTTTGGTAAAGAGCAAGATATTACAATCATTATCACCCCGGTTTTATCCTGGCTTTAAGAACGCTAGGTAAAAGTATAGGGGGGGGAAAAAACAAATAAACAGGCTTATTTAGTTGAAGTAAGTGCTTTAACTATTTAAGACAGTGAGAGAAAGAGTTCTGCAACATGAGGGACAATGTACAGTGAATGGACACATATGGACAACAGACAACTCAAAAACAAACCCGGGACTGATAGGTAGAGGCAGTAGAGGAGGAAGGAGGAGGAGGTTTGGAGTTCTTTAGACTGCTGTAGTTCCTTTGGTCATGATACAATCCAGTCTAAAGAGATGACACATCGAAAAAGCCATTAACAGAATGCAAATGCATGCACAGCAGCTTAGAGAAGTGGCTCAGGAAGTGGAACTGTGGAAGTGAAAGAAGAAGAAGAAGAAAAAAGGTACACATTGTGTCATAATGAAGTCATGAGAAGTGAAAAATTTTTAGGCAAACTAATGGATAAAAAAGAAAGAAGGGAAATGAAAGGAACTAAAACATCCCAAGCTCAACTTTGATCACTGACTAGACTGAATTAATCACATCCGGTTGAATATTCAGTACGTCAGTACCTGTCAATCGCCCATTACAGCGTCAGCAATTTCAACGAACCACAGATAAATTAAACATTAATGAAATCCAATCAGTTTCTTGTTACTATGCAGTTTAGAAAGTTTCTATACAGACATATATTTATAGTCTCTATAACTAGTCCAGACATTTTATGCAGTTTTTCCACACCCATCATACCGACCACCTTTAAAGGTTAAAGGTTTCTGTAAAGAATACACCTATCAACAAAATGTACAGCCATATTTATACAATATAATTGTCAACAACTACAATAAATCTTAATTTGTTCATTATTAAATATTCAGATAGGACAGCTAATAACATTTTAATTTTGTGAGCACTACTAGTTACTACTACTAGTCACAGACTATAATTAATATTACTATCTGATTAGTTTGTATAAGCTGGGTAGTTAGTTAGACTGCAAGCTAGTTAGAGGTTATATATCTGGGTTAAAAAACAAAAACCTCTCTAAAATTAAGATTCTAGGTTCTTTGTATTTTTGTTTAGAACAACTTGTACAGCGTTCTTCATGAACGATAGCGTTTTGAGTCAGTAGGGTTTGGGTTCTTTTCAAAGCACAACGAAAAGTAGTAAAACTGTCTTTGGTTACTGATGGATTAAAGCCAATAGACATTAAGTTAGCACGCAAGATTGACTAATCGTGTAACTTCACTTCTCCTTTCTAAAAACAAACAAGTTTGTCACCTGATAAAAAGTTGACTTGAACAAAGTCACATTATTTCTTTATCTACAAAGGCATCTCGATATCATGCAAGACACGACAAGGCCATAAATATTTAAACATTCAAAACAATCATGCACTCCAGCAAAACAACCAGTATTAAAAGTAGTCTCAGTCACTGCAACAATTTAGAAGTACACATGGCTTTTAAGAAAGTTTTGTTGTGTGTAGAAGCCCATGAGTAATCACTATCTACTACAGTAGCAGGTTAGCTCTAGTTTTACTGTCACCTCGTTAGATCACCTGAAGACAAACTCAGTTAAGATTTATTCAACACTAAAATCTACCAGTTCACTCCCAAGCATTTTTTAAATAGTCTGCAAGCAAGAGGGTACAAGTCTCATGTTCATGAATTAGCAAGTAGTAGCAAAGTATTTATATGAGAAGGAAAAAACTTTAAGAAAAGTTACAAATTTTGAACCATTTCTATTAATCCATTCATCATGAAATTTAAATTCGGGAGAATGGCCAGATTTACACCATGTCAAGAAGTGAAGAAGGGCAGAATGTAGAATCTGAGGCAATCTTGGCCAAAATTGGGCAATCTACCATCCAAAACTTGTGTTAACTTGTATTAACATATTAATAAAAATATAACTACAACATTTAAAGAGCTTTAACATAACAAGCATGATAATATTGCTCAGTAAAGTCATTATCCTAAAAACTATTAGCTTTTCTCTGAAGACCTAGACTGATGGTTTTCCACGTCTTACAATTAATCAAGGCAAATGCAGTAAATGGATCAAATATGGGTGGTAGAACAGCAGTATCAAGACCAATATTTCTACATTAAAAACTTAGCACAACAATAGTTCCAGCCAATGAAATTTATACTCAGGATGAGGGTCAGAAGCACTGACCAGTAGGTCTTTCCTGCTGCTACTTGAAACAGGCTTCATGTGAAGGTCATTATACAAAGAGCTCTGTAAAGAAGAGGGCAAAAGGTTAACTTTTGCTAAGATATGTATGCTAGAAGAGTGCATGGTATTCAGTAGAACGGTGACCGAAAATGGTAAATGATAATCCAAATTATTAAACGTGGAAGACAAACAAACAAACAAACAAAAAAAAAAAACACATTACAGAAGCACATAGTTTCTAATAGGCAGAGTGGACACACAATCTACTTCAGACAATTCATTTGCTTCTTTTATATTACATTTCTTCTATTTTATCACTGGCAGGCAGTTGAAATTGATTTTTCAGGTAAGTCTTTTACAGATAAGTGAAAGATTAGATTATGATTTACTATCAAAAATCATTCGCCATAAGGATTGTACATACAGTGGAGCGAGAGCTCTTCAAAGAGGAACTACTGTAGAGGCCATCAGACTGAAAAGAGAGCAGGACCAAGTAAATGACTTAACATAACTTGACCAATGGCATAATGTAACTGTTAAACAAATGGAAATTTCAAGTTTTATCAACAAACATGCTGTTAAGTGAACCACCTCAATAACAGATTACAAAAATTTATGTTTCTATCAACCTGTAAACAGGGCAAATAAGGTCCAGAAAAGTCGTGTTATATGAAATGTTAAAAGATTAAATAGTGTTATTAGCAAAAATAGTGTTAGCAAAGTTCACTCCATGAGATACTGTAGGGTCAGATGTATTCTATGGCATGATAACCTTTTTGGGACTACAAAGTATGCTTAAGCGTAGCACCCTAAATGAAAATAGCTCAAATGTGAAATCTTCAAAACATCATATTTTCATCAGATTTGAGATTGTAGGCAGCCTTAAATCATCTTACAAAAAAAAAAAATCACAATCTTAAGTATTATCCCCAACCCTTTTTCACCAACTGACAACTATGACAATATACTGCATAAATAACACATTGGCAGGTAAAATAATTTCTAATTTAATATTTTAGGACAGTTACACGATTACGGATATAAAAAAAAATAATGTTTGCTTGTTTAACATATTATATTTGTAAGTTTAGCAGATTATATTATATGCAGATTACATTACAAACTATACCTTGCTTCAAGAAAGAATTCACCAAGAGAAACGGGGGATTCAAAAGACTAAAGGGAGTACTATACTTCATTTAAAACATCTGTCAGTTCTGTATGAGTTCGGTGTGTTTTCAAGTGGTCAAAGCTCTTCAAGCCTTGATGCAGTTCAGAGAACAGACCATTGGTCTTCTTAAAAACAGGGGTCAGGCCATAGCTTCCAGTGATGATTCACATCTTCACATCATGTGTGGAAACTACTGAGTAGACAGACAAAGAATGAACATGTCCACATGGAGGGAAAATCCTACACCATTACAAAAAGCAAACCCATCATATATAAAACCTACTGACGGACAGCTGGATATTAAATTGCTTTCAATGACTACTAGCATTGTCTTGTTTAGTCTTTCAACAAAACTAATCTAAGGAAAAGCTTTGTGTGTCAATTTGGGCAGGAAAGCCAGGATAAAGTAGGTTTTTAGAACAGGCTAAGCAGATCAAATACTGCAATAAAGTGGAACAGGGCAGAAGCTGATGATGTTCTGATATTTGGATTGTTGAAAAATGGTTTATTTGGTACATATCCAAGCCTGTAAGAAATCTATCCTTAAAAGACAACACACACTTCTACAGTGTGATGTAAATGTTATCTGTATACTCTTAGATGCTCATCTTGAGTAAAGTGATTTTATGGGTTTTTATATCAGAGATATTGGATTGGTATTGGCATTGGCTGACAGTTTCAAAATTGGTATTATATGAAAAGTATGTTATCTGTAATTATTACTCAGTGTTTTGTTTGACTTGCATAAAAGCTAGTTTATCACTCCATACGAAATCAATTAAAGAACAAAATGTATTAAAACCTCATCTTCAGTAAACTGGCATTAATGCAAAATCAATTATATATATATATATATATATATATATATATATATATATATATATATATATATATATATAATTTTAAAGCTGTACTTTATTATATACATATATATAATAATGAGTGTGTGTATATATATATATATATATATATATATATATATATATATATAAAATATTACACTTATATTTATATATTACACACACACACACACACACACACACACACACAGAGAGCTCATTTCAACAAGCACTGAAAACATTACGTTAAGAAGGAGAAAGCCCTTCAATAAAGTAGTCTTTAAAAAGGTGTTGATGCTTCACTATTAATAGTCAGTATAGTTAGTATTCCACAGATCATCATCTTAAATATAAAAGCATCCCATGCCTACAGTTGCCACGTGACATAACTGTTTACACCAGCATCAAGTTAGAAATGGACACAGATATGCCTCAAAACCAGTCACCCCAAGCAAGAGCGCTTAAATGCAATCGCAGAAACGCACCACCAGGCCTTTTCTCCTAGATGAGCTAGTCCGGCTGGAGGAATGAGAGTTGCCTAGCAGCGATGAGGAAGAGGACTTCGAAAGAAGGAAAACAAAAAAGTTAAACAAACTGACATTTATGAAATGCATTTTATATTTCATCCTCATTTGCAAGCCAGGGATCAAAGTAAGAAATAGCTGATTTTACACATCAGAATAGGTATACTGAATAAGTGCAGGCTGTTGCACCATTATAAAATGTAGGCTTTTAAATACTGGATATGCACCTCATTAGACAATCGTTGGCCGTTTTTTTTTATTATTATTACTGAGTGTTTGGCAAGATTTATTACTTAGTGAACTGCTTTTCGTCATTGTTTATGGTTTGCATTTCATTTCTTGATACAGTTCCAAAAACTCCAGTCCAGCAGCAACAGAGCTGACTGAACCTGCCTTGATTCAACTGGTAGGTCACCTTTACATAGACATGTTGACATATAGACATGAGTATTACTCAAACAAAAATGTGATGCCTGTCTAATTTTCTGAATGTGTAGAAGAGCAACAGGCAAGTTTAGCTGTGGAAAAGAGGATAACACCACCACCACCACTACTACTGGCAGTGGTGGCTCAGGGGTTACAGCACCGAGCTACTGATGACAAGGTTGTGGGTTCTATACCCGGGCTCAGCAAGCTGCCACTGTTGGGCCCTTGAGCAAGGCCCTTTACCCTCTCTGCTCCCCGGGCGCTGGAGTTGGCTGCCCACTGCTCTGGGGGTGTGTGTACTCACTGCCCCTAGTTCACTAGTGTGTGTTCACGACCACAGATGGGTTAAATGCGGAGGACACATTTCGCTGTACAGTGTCAAATACTTGCACCTTTACTACTACTACTACTACTATTATTATTATAAGTCGATCCAGAAATATTGTTAATATATCTGACATCTGCAATTTTAAGCCTGATTTAGTTTAGTTCTGATCCCATGTTTTACAGCTGTGTTTGAGCAGAGTTTCCTCTGGTGTCATCTAGGTGCCATTATCAGACACTATTCACAGTCTGCAGCAGTGAGGAACGCACACACACTGCTGCATCACTTGGGAGCCAAGTGATCAGGACATCAAAAGAATCGCTGTTGTCCTGATGACCCTTATCAAGCAGTAAGTCTCCAAACTATTTACCATAAAACAATTAAAACAGAACACACAGCATTCAAAATCCCATTGATTACACACCCTGTAACTTCCACTACTTCGCACCGACACAGCATCATCTTCCAGACCCTTTAGAGGAAAATGGAGGGGGAAGGAAAAAGAGAAGAAAAAGTGATCTAGAGAACAGAGGAAAGAAATAAAAGCATCTGAAAAGGCCTGAGAAAAATATCACAACACAATACAAACCCGACGACTATGGGTTTTGGATCGATGGCTGTGCCGGGCCTTCTCCGTGTCAGCCTAAGGCAGGGAACAAGACGGATGAGGAACAAGAAAAATAGAAGGGGAAGGAAGCTGATCGGGTCTATCATTAAAGGAGTCAAATTAAGTGCATGTTAAAGTAAGGCAGAAAAAGAGCTGAATTAGTGAGGATCATGATAAGAAATGCAAGGAGAAAAGACATGTTTAACAAGTGTTTAAGACACGACAAGCAGGCAAAGTTAACACATGCTGTAACATGCTTTGACAGAATTTATGCAACTGGTAAAATCACTGGCACAGAGACTGCATTTTCCACAACCGTCAATAAAACGTCTCGTGGAGAAAAACGATGCTGTACAGAAAAGTGGTGAGAGAAAGAGAAAGAGAGAGAGAGAGAGAGTGAGAAAGAGAAGATGAGCACATGTGCGAGTATTCAAGCGGTTATCTAATGACCTGATCTGTTATCAAGTGTATCACAATCTTACTGTAACATGCCACCCAGGCTTTCCTTGTCTGTGTATGGTTCCCTTTTTTTTGGTTTTCGTTTTTCTGACCCTGCTCCTCAATTTGATCTATATTTGCACATTTGTATGCTCAGATCACACTCAGATTTCACCATATGCAAACACACACTTACAGGACTGGGTTAGGACTATGACAGGATCACAAAAAAACACATCTGGAAGTGGTCAGAGATGGATCTAGAGTATAAACTCAATGAGTTCCTTCAGCAACATGTGAATGACGTTTGTGCTTTTTAAAAGCAAAAGAAGTCAAGTCAGATTTCATCTGGTCACGCTGGGAACACATTTCAGTGACTAGCGTAAATGGAATCCAGCCAAAGTATATCCAGATGCAATGCAAAAAACACACACACACCTTCAGCAAGGGGTGAACAGCCCTGAAGTGGTTTAAATCGGTCAGATTTACAATTCATCAGTTTCAAATTCAGGTGACTGAGCTATGTATGACAGATGAGACTGTGTAAATCAAGCTTAAATGGTCTTAAATTGCTTCTTAATATCGTAGCAGACACCCAACTGTACTAACTGTATCTGAATACAGGTTAGTAGATGTAAATATATTACTGCAGCGGTACACTGTGGTCAACACACCACTATAATGGGGTTGTGGTGAAAGATGCAGTACACTCGAATACACACCTATCTGTGCAACGTTTGGTCCATGCAAGATGTTATCTAATAAATGAAGAGTAACTTCCCAGGGCAATAACAATGGATTTGCTTTCACTTTGTTAGTTGTGAATCTTTCTATATAAGAAGGATAAGTCTTGCTCTCTTGCTCTCGAAAAAAAAAAGAAGTAGTAATTACAAACCCGAACTCCTCAGCAACAAACCTTAAATAAACATGCCGACACACTGCAAACAAGTCAACCATACCGTTAATAGGAGTGGCTTTGCCTGCTATTTGGAACAAATGTTAGAGACTCGTAATGAATCTTATCATTAGCTTAGTGGGGAGAGAAAAAAAAAAAAAAAAAAGACCCATGCATGTCCAAACATATCCAATTCATGGCATACCATCCACTGGTGAATTTGCCCCCACTTTCTGCTAGAGGAGGTATGATGGTAAGAGAGCTGTAAGAAAAAGGCCAGAACAACTATCTTTGTGCATCTTCTTGCAAATGACACATAAAAAATAACAAAAAAACAAACAAACAAACAAACAAACCCAGGAACTGATTTTTTTTTTTAAATGTTTTAACAATTTCAGGAACCCAGTGAACCCAGTTAACTTGATGTAGCATGTAAACATACTCTTAGACTCAAAGCATACCTTTCACGCCCCAGTCCGTACAGCCAGTATGTGTATGTGTCACAAAAAAACCCAGCATATTTACCTACATAAACTTACTTAGTTTAGCCTCATCCAGTCACGCTGTAGTTATAAGGACTGCTTTTTGAATGAGGTGCAATAAATGGCAGCAAATCAGAACAAAGATCACAACA
Source organism: Salminus brasiliensis (assembly GCF_030463535.1). NCBI lineage: Eukaryota > Metazoa > Chordata > Actinopteri > Characiformes > Bryconidae > Salminus > Salminus brasiliensis. The sequence continues at coordinate 7,855,125 of NC_132881.1, read as the reverse complement.
AAACAGTGGACCTCAGGGAGGGAGGGGGGGTGGTGGAGAAACAACAACAAAAAAAATAGAAAATAAATATGTAATAACTTGGTACCCATACCCATAAAAGGGTTTGAAAACAAAGCACAGCGCAAGTTCATTTGCATTTCAGCAAAAGACCAGCTTGCCCTCACCATCAACACATTCATAACCTTTCATTCATAACATCTGTAGCGACAGATTCTTAAAAACTACTATTCAAATACTGTCCCATATTAAACACTGTGATTATTATTCAAAATGTTCTGCACTTTATCCAGTTAAACCAGTATAATTACTCTTTGTAATGACATGTGACCAGTTGACCAGCACCAATCACAACGAAATGCCCAAGAATATTTCATGTCAATACCTTAAACTAGATTGCGTGAACAGCAACAGCACACTTAAATCTCCTTGTTATTTGTTAACTTAGCACAAATACAATCAATTAGTTTACTGCTGTTCAGACAGTAAAGAAATGGGCTTCCAACTCGCTAGGAGAAGATTTTCTAGTCCTATCTTGAAAGATAAGAATGCACGGCCAGACACACCCTCTACTAGAAAGCGATCATGGGTCAATGGCTTTCTGAAGATGTTCTCAACCATTACATTTTTACTGCTTCACCCATTCACCATATTTGCAGGTTTTCAGAGCCCAGATCACTAAGCCACACTGTATGTTTAATCTGATGCCAAGCCAAACATTCAACCCATCCGCATTTAACCCATCTGGTAGTGAACACACACTCACACACTCACACGTGTTAGGGGCAGTGAGTACACACACACACCCAGAGCGGTGGGCAGCCAACTCCAGCGCCCGGGGAGCAGAGAGGGTAAAGGGCCTTGCTCAAGGGCCCAACAGTGGCAGCTTGCCGAGCCCGAATCGAACCCACAACGCCGGGATATCGATAACAGGGTTGTGGGTTCGATTCCCGGGCTCGGCAAGCTGCCACTGTTGGGCCCTTGAGCAAGGCCCTTTACCCTCTCTGCTCCCCGGGCGCTGGAGTTGGCTGCCCACCGCTCTGGGTGTGTGTGTGTACTCACTGCCCCTAACACATGTGTGTGTGTGAGTGTGTGTTCACTACCAGATGGGTTAAATGCGGAGGACACATTTCGCTGTACAGTGTACACTGTACAGTGACAAATACGTGCACCTTTACCTTTACTTTGCACCTTTACCTTTAAATGACATTCAACAAATTCAGAAAGGTAGACAAGGTAGCAAAAAATATATATATTATACGCTCAATGGAATGTACTGAACAGATTGATCTATGTAGGACTGGCTAAAGAAAACCACTACCACTAGTACCACTACCAATGGCAGTGCTTTGACAGATTCCTAAATAATGCATTTTCTTTCTGGTAGCCAATAAAACAAGCAGGGCTAATTATGCTCTATATAATAAAACAAGCAATTGATTAGTGTTTATTTAATGGTCCACATTATGCTTAGAAAAGTTTATTATTTTTCACGACATACAATTTTACACAATAACGTCACCATACAGTCTACCTCCACCTGCAAGAACCATCATGCCACAATAGACAACTTCACTCTGAGAGGCAACTAAATACTGCATCTCATGACACAAGCTAACGCGGGTTAAAGAGAATATTAAACATCACCACAAATAGCCAGCTCCTTTACCAATGAGAAAAACCAAGAAGGAAAATCAGCATGTAGCCAGGAGCTGTAGTTAAGGTGTTTCTCATTAGGCAGAGATGATGTTATTACCTCTTTCTGTTGCCGCTCCAGCTCCCTCATTCGGATGTCTCGTGCCTCTGCCCTGGCAGCCCGCTTCGCAGCAAGTCTGGCCTCTGCCTACAGAACAGAGGACACAACAAATCTTGTTTATGAACTTCTGAACTGGACTGACTCTAGGACAATGAGAAGTACTTGACACAGCAGGATTTCTGAGCAGGATTCCTACCATTCAGCAGCACCTCAAACTGAAGACGAACATGATTGCCGATTCTAAGACGGCCCAGCCGTGTTTAAACATTGTGACGGCTCAAAGCCCCAAGGTACCTAAATTCATGATGCCTTTCTAATTAGATTAGCGTTGGTCTTGTCAGCATGTAATGTAAGTAAACAAAGTATTCCCCAAGTGTAACTGGTGTCTACACACACTCCATGTACATCAAAGCGGTTCGTGTGTGCATACCTCAGTCATACTGAGATGTATAGCAAGTGTTTTGGATGGGTCCATCCCTTAGAATTGGAGGACATCACAAAAAAAAAGATCTGATATCAACAAAACAATGCAAGAGATGGAGAGAGTTGAGGAGTGAAGAAGTTAAGGTAATGTCATGCTAACACGATCCCCAGATGTAAACAACTACTGAGAAACTACATTATGTGTAGGAAATGTGTGGAAAAGACAGCCCATCCACGCAGGGATTTTGATGGATGGGCAGAACGGCAGAGTCGCTCGCTGTCTTCAAACGCAGACTGAAGACCCTCCTCTTCCGTGAATACTTGAGTGAATGGCAGAGTGGTCTCCTTATTGGCTTGTGTTTAGTACAGTCTAAGCTTAGAGGTATCTTTGAATGTTTAGTCTATTCAAACTAGCTGAGGTTTTTCTTGGGTAAATAGCAAAGCACTTTTGTAAGTCACTCTGGATAAGAGCACCTGCTAAATGCCTTAAATGTAAATGTATTGGGAGGTCTGTGGATTGTGCGGATGGCAATTTGTTTTGGCTAGGTTCATACTGCACTTCATACTTTTTTTTCGGTTCACCATTACATTCGCCAATAACAAAACCATGGTTTAATTCAGGGGAACTGATTAAAATCACCCTCAGCTTTCAGAAACAAACAAACAAATCCTGTTAAAAGTGTGGATTTTAAACTTTTAACAATACCTTAGAAGTTACTGTTGTGCATTTGCGGACATCTGCCACAATGTTGCAGCAAAGGAGTGTGAACTGGCCACGGGAACTACTCCCCGCTGGTCGGGGGCTACATATGCTTGTTTGAAACTAAAACTAACATGAAATAATTAAATGGGCTATTTAAGAAACAGATCACACCCTTTTCTGAGCTGCTAAAGATAAGTTTAGATGCTTTTACTTAGCCGAGGACTCCTCTGGATCAGCATATCAGCGCTGATCATGTTTGACACCGCTTTAAATAACAAGCCTTTCATTTTAGAAAAAAAACCCTGTTTAAAAGGACTGTCCTGAAGGGCTGCAAGCAGAACATGTGATGTGATAATGAAGGGAAGAGGTAAAATAACTAGAAAGCCTGTAGTTTGTTTTACAAGTACACTAGCTAGCACAGTCACCAATCCAGCAATTATTCTACAATGAAAGCCTTGTTATATGAAGCTGTAGGATCTGAGGGAGAAAGGCATTGCATTGTTTCACGACAAAACTGACCGGCGTCCAGTGTCATGCATCCAGTGTGAACCGACGAGTATTTGAAGGCTGTAAAATGCAGCTTGGGCTAGCTCTAGTCGACAAAAAGGACAAGGACAGAGCCGGTATGCTCAGAAGACAGGCCAGTCCCAAAAGGCATAGCAAGTCCTGCAGTCATCCTCTGCAATTTGGTAACAACAATGTGAACACATACAGGTCAAGAAACGAGCTACATGTGGCTCAACTTACAGGCTATGCGTTTGTGTTATCAGCCCTACGTTTGGTTTTGTTAAACTATAGTGGCTTGACTCATAATAAGCACAATGCGGTACAGTGATGGTTAAAATAACCCCATCCACCTTGAGGAGTCTGCCTGTATCGAACCCCACTAAGGGTGCCCAGAGAGTCATGATGATCCCTCCTTTGGAACAAGATGAGTAACAGGATGAAGCACAGCCTCGCGATAGTGCACGCTCAAACGAGGAACCCCAAGCGTGCCAATTGGGACAGGGCTAATTTGTGTGGTGTGGGTGTGTGTATATGGCCTGCTCCCTATGATCTGCACCTGTTGGGATGTCTGACAGTATGACCTGGTCTGCAGAGCAGGGCAGCTGAGTCCAGTGTCTCTGACCTATCTATAGCCTGTGCATCTAGCCCATCTGTGCCTTCATCATGAGACTGGGACTAGAAATCTGAGCAGCTCCTGCAGTAAAAACACACACCAACAACTAACACACAACATGAACTCAAGCAACTTACTGCAAGTGGTAACTGTTTAAAATCCTTTAAGCATGCAGAACCCTTCTGATAAAAGTAAACATCTAATGATTCAAACAATAAAAGTACCGGATACAGAATTTCTGGGACGAAAAAGCTGCACATTGTGGCCAGTTTCATGTTTAAATGCTAGACTGCCAAGATGGACTACAGTGTTTATGGTCAAAACTGGCCAAGCAGAAAGAAAATGTTCTCCTCAACAGTTGCATGGAAGGGTCAAACTGTGGTAGACTGGTAAATAAACCATTACAGGACACATTATAGGACAAATTTACAGCAAAAATGTACAGATAGCTGTCGTCACATTTGAAAGTGACTCATTCTGTCATTTATCATATAATTACTGCTGTATATTCCACTGTAGTTAGCCTTTTACAAAGGACTGCCAGCCTAGCTATTTGGCAAACTAACGACACTTCCTGTACTAGATATAACTCCATTAAAACTTTGTGTGAAAAAACATTCACACAAAGTGCAAGTTTGTATTACTTACCCTTAAATCCTTAAAATATTTTTTTCTACCTCAGTCAGCATTAAACCCTAATGTGTAACTACCAAAAGAAATTACATTACATGTGGGTTAGGTTAATTGACAGTCCAAATTAGGGAGAAAATCTAATTAAATCAAGTTATTTATAAAGAAATAATAAATAAATAAATAAATAAATACATACAATTAAGAGATTCAGAGTGGGGGGCCCAATAGCCTGATCAGGACATCACCATTTTGCATGGGTTGTCATCAACCTTCCGTTACAGTCAAAATACTACTTTAATTATAGGATACTACAGGTTTTAAAACTATTTTTGTGTTTGGCCATGTTGAGGGCAGGCAAGCTCATTTTTCCAGAAGGTGCCAAAGACAATGGGCAGCAGCATGTACTGCCGCAGATGATAAATACATTGAGAAAGTATGTCAATGCAAGTCAATGCAGGCTAGCTATATTCCTCTCTAATTAACCATTTGCAAGTCTTTGCCTTTTCCAAAGGTAGTCCACACTACTCTTACTGACGCAGCCTGCACTGGCAGAACCTGACTAGCCACATATCAACACATCTCAGATAAAACAGAGCTGAGGGTGAACATGTCTGGTGCAGTGTCTGTCATGACAAACTCTTTTCCACATCAAAATGAAACATTCAAAAGATATTCATCAGTTGTGTCTATAAAACTGCGACGTTTACATGCAATACAATGCAGTGTGTGCAGATTACAACACAGATGAGTGATGACTTTTTTTTATAAATAAATAAATACATTTTTATTGTATATTGTTTTTGTAAATTTTGCCTCATTATATAAAATTTAAAAGTATCAGCATTGGCAAGCTTGTTTTTCTTTTACTAAGCACATTGGTTATATGTCATGTTGGTTATATGTTATATGGAAAATATGTCAGAAATGATAGTCCATGATAACTGGCCTTAATAGAATAAGGAGACGACAAGTAGAATCTCGATGAAAAAGAAAGCACCTACCTCTCGTGCTATGCTACTTAAGGCCTCATCCTCAGCAGAGAAGCGGTCCTTGATCGGAGCACGTTTTCGTCCTGAACCTGGTGTTCCCATGTCTGCTCCTCTGTGTCACAGCCAACACGGTTATGCAGGTTTCTGGAAACAGAAAAACAATATCACAAACTAAATCATCTTGAATTGCTAATCAGTCCCGAGACGGACCCCGCATGTAGAGTTGCACGCAAACGTTCTCTGTTCAAAAGTGCTTCTGCTCAAATGAGGTTTTGTTTGTTTGCTGGTTAAAAAAAATTATAAAAATTAACCCTCTGCAGGAAACTTAAACATTTTAAATAAAGAAATTAAATGAATAAATAAACTATTTAACATACAAATTACATTTATTTGCAATTATCTGCTCTAATATTTGAAATCCCCAAATATTTAATCATTCAATGACCCTAAATATTAAACTAGTATTCCGACAACAAGCTCTAAAGTTTCAATGGTGATGCAAATTAGGAGTGAGAAGCTGGCAAAGTTCAGGTGATATTCACTCAAACCTGAGGGATGAAGTCAGGCCACTGGTGTTCTGAGCTGTCTGTATCTTTTGCCTGCCAGTTTAGCTTAGTTTGCAGACCAGACATCCATGCACACGCAAACACGCACCATAGCACAAGCTGTGTTCCAGCTAACGGAAGCTCAATTTACACAAGTTTAGAGGATACAGAGTTTGAGAGCACAAAGATACCAAAGTTGAGTGACTGGTCATACAATTACTTGGAACAGCCAATAGTAAACATGTTCTGTGCTGTCCTTGGCCACTGCCGAAAACGTCAAGAGATCGCTGATAAAAATTCTCCTTCTCAAAGTGCAAAGGCTGGATATCGATCTGAATGATTTGCATGACCAAACAGTCTGTGACCAGCTACAAAAATGGCATCCAGTTGGCTAACCATTCTTAAATGCACATATTTGGCACAAATGACTTTCACTAGGTCTAGGTTGACTAGCCTGGCAACAGCTAACAGGCTCCTCCAATTATATTACGAGGTAGGCTTCAAACTGAAAGTATTCACCCTAAAGCAGACATACAAACATACAAAGTAAAGAAGCCTTTTTTCAAGTTCAGGTAGAGCGATCTATGGAAGTACCATCATAGGTAGTATTAAGTTCAGGCATGTCACTCCACTGCTGCGTTCTCTTCACTAGCTGCCCGCATCAGATTTAAAATCCTGACGCTGGCCTACAAGGCCAAGAACAGACCAGCCCCTCCGTACTTGATGGCAATGGTCAAAAGCCGGTCCGCACCATGAGCCCTTCAAGGTTCCAGTATGGCTTGGCTTGACCCGCTATCCCTTAAAATCCACGGAAGACAAGCATCCAGGCTTTTTTTTTCCCTGTCCTGGCACCAAAGTGGTGGAACGAGCTTCCCCTGGGTGTCCGAACGGCCGAGTCGCTCACTGTCTTCAAACCCAGACTGAAGACCCACCTCTTCAGAGAGTACTTGGGTGAAGAGTCGAGTTTTATGGTCTCCTTACCGACTTGTGTTTAGTAGTGTCTAAACTTAAAGGTATCTTTGAATTTTTTGTCTATTCAAACTAACTGAGGCTATCCCTGAGGAAACAGTGAAGCACTTGGCACGCTGTATAAGAGCGGCTGCTAAATGCCGTAAACGTAAATGTAGTACTAAAACCTGCTTCGGCTCACATGCAGACAACCTAAATTAATAGTTAGCAAGGCATCCAGGTCTGAAAAAGAACAGTATCCCCAAACCACCAGACCACTACCACCACGCTTCACAGAGAAGGCAAGATCACCTGTCAGTAAGCCAAAACTGAAGCTTAGTTGGGTCATGCAACAAGACAATGATCCAGATCACATAAGCAATTTCCCCCTTAGAATTGGTTAAAAAGAAGACATTTGAGCTTTTTGGAATGGCCTAGTCTCATCTTAAACCCTGGAACTAAAACTAAGGCAGGAGCTGAAACATGCAGTTCATGATTAAAGGCCTACACGTCACAGAGCTGAAGTAGTTCTGCAAGAGGGAGTGGGCCAAAATTCCTCCATGGTGTTGTGAAACACTAACATCAACAGAAAGCATTTGGTTGCAGTTATTGCTGCTAAGGGGGTATAAACAGCTACTTACAAGGCAGAGTGCAATCATCTTTTTACAGGACTACAGGGTGTTGAATATCTTTTCTTAATGGATACATAAATGCTTTTATGAGTTATTAGATTTTTACTTTAAGATGGTAAGATCACTCTGCGTATGCTCCCAGTACAAACCGACCTGGTATTCAGTGTCCTTGACTTCTATGTTGAGAACTGGGACAGAGCAAAAATGTGGACCAAACGAAGGTCCCCAAGGACTGGCATGGGTAAAAATGTTCTAAGGCGCAGGAACACTTCACACTACAGTGTAAGGAGACTGTTTTCACACCTAGTTTGCATGGCCAGTTCAGACCAGAGATGTTTGTGATTTGGTTTATTTCGTATCACACTGCAGTGTTAAACACACCAGTTATGCATGTAGGTGTTGTGGGATGGCTCAGAAATGTGGTGGAGGATAACCAGGCGGACAGTTGAACCAAAACTTCCGGACAACTCTCAGATAAAATGAGATTACACAGATTATTTTGTGACAAGATACTATATGTTAGACCGTAACTAAACAGCTTATTCTCATAGTTGACATGTTGGAAATGGGGGCCCGAGCAATGAGGGCCAAATAGTTGTGGCCAGAAGACAAGGTCTGAGCACCTTCGAAACATAAGCCACAGTGGTCCAAGAAGGGACAAACAACAAACTGGCTACTGTGGCACAGGTTTATGTAATACTTGGGTTCACTGAATGTGAAGCATTCAGATATAAATTTAAATGAACAATGTTAAAAACACTCCTCTAAAGCCACCAACATGCATTTATCAGACCTCTGTGAGAATAGTCTGTTTATGGTCTTAATATTCTAAGACTTGGCTCTGCCCCCTTGCAAGGGAGCAGCCTGGCTAACCCCTGGCTCTCCCTTGTAGCACTACAAAACTCACGCTCTGCCCACATGGTGACGCCCAGCCCGACTAAACCCAAGCTTCTCCTTATGGTGTAGCAGAGCGCTTGATCTGCTCAACTTGCCTTCTGAGTAAAGCTACCGAAAGCCATCTTCTGTGAAATGTTTCCTACATAAATTGTTGTAGGCCTTCATCCACCTTCCTGTTGGATGATGAATGAACCTTAGATGCAAGCAGATCGCTGGATAGCTAGCTAGCTTATTACAATGCCTGCTTAGTTAGCTTTAGCTCCCCAGTTTGCACAGACTTGAAGAAAGGGCATAGCCATGTCAGCCTAGTGACTGGCCAGGGTTATGATGATGTAAGCTTGACCCATTTTAGGACCGCCCATTCCACATGGAGAGGAGAGCAATACAGGTGAAATAGTGCTTAGGGAAGTTAGGTAAGAACAGAGATGGACAACAAGGCAGCTTGTTAATTACCATTTACCAATGGTACCAACAGTCAGACAATAATTGGTCTCATCTTAAGACATTTCAGCTAACCTGTTATGACTGACCGCTAACATTGAAACAGACTCAAATCAGAGACCTGGGCTCAACACACATGGAATTGTTTCTTTGCAACCCAACAAGTACGACTTTGCCTGTTTGGTTGGGGGAAATACAGGGTTAGCATTTGGAGTGCCTTGTATTAAGGGCACTGTAGTGAACCTAGTGAACTAAAAATGGACAGAATACTTGGTAAACCCAACCTGAATTAAGAGCCCGATAAAAGTAAGCAGTAGTCTTTGGTCCCACAGCTTGCAGGAGCATCAGATTTGATATGGCTCCAACAAATAAAAGATTTTTATTACATACATCTATCTCGTCATACACTCTCAAGACCAAAACAGATCACATCATCCTATAAATGAAGTTTCTAAAAGAAACATAACTTAGCTAGCCAGTGTCTACAGAGTGCGTACCCCCCCCAGTGTCAACCAAATACAAAATGTGTGGTTCTACTGTAGGATGTAATCACTACAAACGTAATAATACAGGACATGATATTGTAGCGTTCATTACCGATCGCAGTTTAATACGCTTAAGCATCAAACACTTAAATTAGACAGAAATAAATCTAATCTGCACGAAGTTTACATGAAGTATAGACACTAAAAAAGGCCTCAAGCTGAGGAAAATGCTAATTTTACAAAAGCAGTTAGCTAGTAAACTGAAATTGAGTTGAATTTATCTGTATGTTGCTCTCTGCAATAATATTGTATTTAATATTATTACTTTACTCTGTCAGCAAACATTTTCAAAAGTAAGAATACTACTGTAACTCCTGTTAGCCACGGAGTACATCATAAACTGCACATTTTAAATGTATGATGTATACGGTCATATTTCCACTTATCTGCAGAATCTGAAGTACAGTTACTTAACAGTCAAACAGCCCAACAAAAATGCTACAGGATATTCTTGTTGCACTGTTTTCTTTTCTATTTACTGAGATAATATACTGAGAAAAGGGGATAGTCCAAGACCAGTGTCGTAAATCAATGCTTAACTTGATTTTCATTGATTTTCTTTAAGAGTTTAAGAAAATATGCTAATAGCCAGGCATTAATTTGTTAAATAACCAAGCCAAACTGTGCAAGGAAAAACAATGAAGGTGCCAATTTCTTGTGCAAAAAACAACACTTGCCAGATGAGCAACGTAATTACTGTCTTCCAAAACCTGAAGTTCAGTCTCTGGTGTGGTCAATAGAGCTTCCAACCCTTTACTCAGTGTAAACCATCAGGGCATTTCATTCTGCACAGTTTGCCAAAAAACCTAGACCATGTTTACACCTGGTCATTTCATGTGACTAGTATCTGGATTGTACCCTGATGAGATTTTAGCTACATGTATTTACACTTAGACACGTAGACAATGTGCAAATTTGAGGTTTTGGTTGTTGAATGTCTTGGAGAAACAGGGATGCGTTTACACTGCTATAACATGGCTCAAATGTATCTGGTTTAAATCAGTCTTGTGTTTACATTTGTGACCCAGTGTAAACGGGGTCTTAGTTCCGACGACTTCATTGTCTGGAAAAAGGACAGAACGAGCACCGAACACTAACATGCAGGTGTAGATAATTCATAATATCACTCTTAATGTTACTCAGTTTAAATATAACTTTTAAAGACTGTTACTTTAAAAACACGAGACAGTCATACTCAACACTGTGCATGTAGCCATGCTGATACATCTATATTTATAAAAAAAAATAAAAAATGCTTGCACATTATTTTATTGTACTATATTACAGCCTTTTAGATATTTAGGATGGCTTTGTCCAAAATTCCAAATTCTGTATCCATCATCATTACAGTTAAAATCATTTGCTTGATTGTATTACAATCTTCTGCAGCAGCAAAATGATTCAGCATTGAATGAGTACTGTTATAAATGTTATGCATCTCAGCAGCGAGAGTGTTTTCTCCATAAATCCATATCTCACACACACACACACACACACACACACAAACCTCTTTGCCAGTGCTGTCCTAAAAATAAGCAATCAGCCAAACAATGTATGGTCAGCGGTGTTCCTGTGGCGGAGGCTTTTACTTAGTGAGTGCCTAGATGGTGGGTGGTAAATTGTCCAGCAACAGATGGGCCACAACAAACATACTAAAAGGCACTTACAGTGGGATGCAAAAGTTTAGGCACCCCTGGTCAAATTACATATCCTCTACAGAGAACAGTTCTGCATTCTAAAGCATTATAAGCGCTGATTTGCTTAATGTGAGATTAAATAAATAAGTATAGTGTGGCAAAGTAATGGCACACTAAAATACACATACTTTAGTGTTACTTTCTTATAGCATATCGTGATAGACGCAAGCTACCAGCGATTTGCTCTGGCCCAAATCAGTTGGCCAGTTTGTAAACCTGGAAGGTCCTCTCATTGGTTTGATTCGATCTCACGCAAAGACCAAAAAACCAAGCACACCAAAATGCATCACAACAAACCATGCAATGAACGTTCTCTCCGCTTATTGGCTCAATTTGACCAGATCACAAAGTGCAAGGGTGAAAACATCCTTACAGTGGAAGGATCAATCATCATCCTCATCTCAAGTCTACACCTCACCGAATATGCCAGGCAGGTGTACTTAATAACATAGCAAGTCAGTTTACCTGTATTTTGGTGCACCCAACCAAAACAACATTTGTTTACTTTTCCATCTACCACACTGTATGGTATACAACACCATAGCGGGATGTTTTTGTTTGTCTATAATAAAGTAAACATTTCATACAACCAGGCAAATTACTTACGTCAAACTGATAGTTTAATATTCTTGGGTCTTTATGCAACACAACAAGTTGTTGTTTTTGTGGGATGGGAGAGTGTTTGAGAAGTCATACGTCTGCGGGTCATCCTAAGTGAAAAGCTTTCATTAGAAACATTAGTGCATCCTAAAGCTCAGGCAAGTATAATGTTAAATTACAGATCTTTAGGATCTGATTTCAATACTGGAACAGGTGGTATGATGCCATAGCTCAACTCTATTCAGTGTTCATTAGCGATTAGTGATTCCTCACCTGCGCAAGCGAAACCTATTCCTTCATTACAACAGAATTTTAGTACGTCATAGCCCTGAATTCCTCTTCTCTCACTCTGAGGAGGGAAGGTAAGTGGTCAGAAGAGCTGGCTATGGAACAAGAGGTCTATCACAGCACAGCTTCTCTGGAAGCACTTAAGTGAAGTTGCTCCATGGGGCCGGGGTCTGTGCCTGCAACTGCCATGCGTCTCTCTGGAAGAGAAGGCCTGCTATATGTAAGAGAATTAATCAACTGTGTGGCATTCACCACCGCCAGGCGCCGGGCTGAGCGTTATGAGACTTAAAATATAGATATGACAACAGTAGCCCGGTATCCTTCAAAGGTTTTGGCCACTTCTCACATTACAGGGTAATTCCACAGATTGTTCAATATTTCTGCATAATGAAAAGTTAATGAGGTGGATAGGAAGCAGAGATCGCAATATCTACAACAGGTACACATCACAGCCCCTGGTTTCTAGAATACAGCACAATCTCACATTAAACCATTCTCAATTTACCTCTCAACCACTTTACTATGCACACATTTTGAAATACTGGTGGAATTCCCCTCTAATGTGGTCAGCTGTAGTCACCTTTCTTTGCCTTCCAGACCACCCCGTTGTTTTTGTTTTCTTTGATACTGGTCAGGTCAGATCAGATCAGAAGAGACTACAGTGTTTAGTACTCTCTACAGCACCAAGCTACCTGCATTTTACTGCCTTTGTAACCCTGCATGAATAAATATTCTTGTTTATTTTTTCCTGTAATGCTAACAGCACTAAATTAATTACAAAAGTCAATTTCTTCACATTTTAATGTTGCATCAGCACCAGAACATGCATACATATGCCACAGCTCCCATACCAGCATTTACTGAGAAAACTAAACTTTATGGTAACATAAAACATTGCCAATTTTCTATCATTTTTGTCAAGTTATCTGTCTTGTGATTTGAAAACTTCACTGCTCATTTTCTCCACAGATTTCTTTCTTTTTACAGAATAAACTAGAGCTCTGTTTAGCATTCAGGACACATTTAACATTTCTTTATTTTTAAGATTACATCGAAATCTTTGTAATTACGGCTGCATCAATATGAGAAAAGCAGGCAAGATACAAATAATCTTGCCTGCAAGATGACTATTATTATTATTATTATTATATACTGATCATCTACTAATACTGATGCATAAAGTATGGATTCACCAATATCCTCAAATTCATTCCGTTAAAAATAAATTAAACATAGATATTTTAGTTTAGTAGCCTAACAAATTACTTAGGAGTACAATAAACATATCGGAAAATATCTGTTTAAAATATCAGACAACTGTTATATTTTTAAGCCAATAATACTGATGTTCGGCATTAGCTAAATTACTAAACTGCTTTTATCGGTTTGACTAAAAAAAGAAAAAAAAAAAAAAAAAACAGTGATACCAAACTGCTGACAAGTTAAACAAGATAAGATAAACATGACATTTTAATGATCCAGTGCTGCTTCTATAGGTTTCCTAAAACTACAGCACTTCATTCAGCAATGCTGTCAGAGAAGCTGTTCTTTTAAGCAAGAAATAAGAACAATTCTGTGTAGACATTTGGTAATTACAGTCTGCAGTACTGCCTACGAAGACCCCCAACAATACCTTTAAGGTGGGGCGTTATTTACCATGCAGTGATCAGTGATTTTTAAACAAAACATCCAAAATATATATTTGTGTGTTCACTTCTCTGCACTTTCTGCCCTGTTTATTACTGATACAGATTAAATGATCATGTTTGGATCTGACAGAAAGAACAAAAACATCAGTTTCCAACACAAATGTCTAAGATTTTATAATGCACATCTTTAAATATCCTTCTTCCACACCTAACCAGAAATATCCACCTCAGTAGCACTTACACCGGCCAGATTTTCAGTTTCTAGATTCTGAAGGCCTTCACATATCAATCATAGTTATATGAGGAAAATGTTTGTTGGTCTTGTCAGATTTTTTTTTTTCAGATTTAGTGACAAAAACAGAGATCCAAAATTCTCCTTATGAAAACATTGGATTCTAAACTAAAACACGATCCACTAGTTAAAGTGCGTTCTTGAAATATATGCAAATTAGCAATATATATTTTTTACGTATTATTGTTATAACTGCCAAATATTTTTAAAAATGTAACAATTTTATAGAAATACTATTTGAGGTAATTCATCATCATTTTAATTTTTTTATTTTAATAATTACACTGAAGTTGATGTTGCAGAGGCCGCAAAACAACAGATGGCCAACTCAAATATGGAATTAAATATAATACACTTGGCTTTAAAGGGTTAATTAATTAATACCTTTTTTTATTCTTTGATTACTAACATTATAGTTTGTATCTTTTATAATTAATTACATTTTATTATTATTATTAGTAGTAGTAGTATTAATTTCCCTATTCAATTCCCTTTTATTTTATTTGACCATTTTTACTTTAATTGTACAGTTCAATATTATTATAAACTCGCATTTCCATGTTACGTTTATCATTAAATCAACTGCAAAAATATTTTGTTAATTTTATTTTCATTTTACTTTATGTTTATACTCATTTTACAGTTTCATATTATTATAAACTCAACGATTTCTCTGATTCTACGTACTTTAATTGATATTATAAAAATATTTGTCACTGCCAAATATTTTTAAAAATGTAACAATTTTATATAAATATTATTTGAGGTAATTCATCATCATTTAATTTTTTTTATTTTAATAATTACACTGAAGTTGATGTTGCAGAGGCCTCAAAACAACAGATGGCCAACTCAAATATGGAATTAAATATAACACACTTGGCTTTAAAGGGTTAATTAATTAATACCTTTTTTTATTCTTTGATTACTAACATTATAGTTTGTATCTTTTATAATTAATTACATTTTATTATTATTAGTAGTAGTAGTAGTAGTAGTAGATTAATTTCCCTATTTAATTTCCCTTTTATTTTATTTGACCATTTTTACTTTAATTGTACAGTTCAATATTATTATAAACTCGCATTTCCATGTTACATTTATCATTAAATTAATTGCAAAAATATTTTGTTAATTTTATTTTCATTTTACTTTATGTTTATACTCATTTTACAGTTTCATATTATTATAAACTCAACGATTTCTCTGATTCTACGTACTTTTATTGATATTATAAAAATATTTGTCACTGCCAAATATTTTTAAAAATGTAACAATTTTATATAAATATTATTTGAGGTAATTCATCATCATTTTAATTTTAATTTTTATTATTAATAATTACACTGATGTTGCAGAGGCCTCAAAACAACAGATGGCCAACTCAAATATGGAATTAAATATAACACACTTGGCTTTAAAGGGTTAATTAAATAATGCCTTATTTTTTATTCTTATTTTTCTATTATTATTATTATTATTATTATATTAAAAAGTCTTCTGTGGAAGTTTTATAGGGGTCTCCATTAGTTAACTAGCTCCAGTGTTCACCCTATAGTGTCCTGTCATAAGAGAAACCGCTGCTGGTTCCGCCTAACTAACCGGACCCGGTTTATTCAGAAACGGGCCGAATTTAATGTATTTATGAGGGAACTTTTTAGAAAATAACTTGACATGTCAGAGACAACTGTCTCTGCGGGACAAGGCAGGCTAAATATAGCAGGCTAGCATTTCTGCCGCTTCCCTGGGACTCGTTTGGAAAACCAGGCAGCTCTTGAGGAAGGACTTCACCACCCGGCCCAACCCGGACTGAAATAACAACATGACTACTGGCTGTGTCAGCCGATGGGGTTTTAAACCACACGGTGAGCTAACCTAGCTTAGTCACAGCAGCTGGAATATAAATAGAGCTAGCTGGCTGAGCTAAGGAAGACTATGAAGTAAGGTGGCTACGTTAAAAAAAGCAGAGACGCTAGCCAGCTCGGTTTTCCATGCCGCTCCGTAGAGGTGGCGGATCCAGGTCCATGGAGTAGAAATCCACCCCAGGATTGTGTTCCAACCGCCTGGGCAGCGCTGCAGCGCAGCGCTGCCCAGGCGGTTGGAACACAATCCTGGGGTGGATTTCTACTCCATGGACCTGGATCCGCCACCAATGCCGCCCTAAACCCATTACCGCCGCCCACTTCCAGGACTTCTACTTACTTTAGAGCTTCCAAGACGGTCCAAAGTAGAGCATTTACCTTTTCTCAAACTCCTGCTGAATCACACGGTTAAGTCCCAAGTCCAGGGTTGTCCTGAAAAGCGCAGTGTCACCCCAAATCCCACAAAGACCGCCGCGGCCAGAGCGGTTCAGACTAGCGCTGCCTGAAACAGCTAGCTAGCGACCTGGCTAGCTGACGCTACTGGCCTATTCGCTCCAACAGCGCCGTGTGTGTGTGTGTGTGTGGGGTGGGGTGGGGTGGGGTGTGTGTAGGGTTTGTGGGACAGCAGAAATTGACACTGCTCGTCACGTCACACTCCTCTTCCAAAAAAAGTCCAGTCCTGGGGTCTTCAGGGTGCTCCCAGTGTGGAGGGGACCGCTTGTTTTACTGGGACTCCTCACTGAAGGGGTTGCTGAACATGTCTGTGCAGGAGATCCTCCTCCTCCTCCTCCTCTTCCTCCTCCTTCCTCACACAGGCTCTCCTCAGATGCCAGGGAAAGATACCCAGTTTGTCCCGGAAGTGTGTGTGTGTGTGTGTGTGTGGTCATTCAGCTTTTTGTGGGAACAAATGCCTCCGGAGTGATAAGAAAACGGACGCTGAGTTTAGTGACCACAAGGAAAAAGTGCATAATAATAATAATAATAATAATAATAATTCATATTATTGGTTTAATAAATTGTTAATTCATCTGATAATATACTTTAAAAAATTTGTCTTTTACTTACATTGATTACTAACATTATATATTGTTGCTTTTATAATTAATTACATTTTATTATTATTTATTATTACTATTATTATTTGTATTAATTTCCCTTTTAGTTTATTTGACCATTTTTATTTTAATTGTACAGTTCAATATTATTACGTTATTATTATGTTACGTTTGATGAATGCTATTAAATTAATTGCTTATTATTAGATAGCCATAAACCTAAAAGAAAAATATTTTTTATTTTATTTTCATTTTACTTTGGATTTATACTCATTTTACAGTTTCATATTATTATAACCTCAATGAGTTCTCTGATTCTACTTACTTTTATTGATATTATTGCTTTTCATGTTACTCCTGTTTATGTATTAAATTATTGTAATATTAAATGAATATTTTGTAGTTAGATTTTCTGTTTATTTTCATTCTACCTTACTTTTATTCTTATGTCTTCTTAGTCTTGCCAGTTTCTTGCATGTTTAATTAACACTGTTTATTATCACTCTTATTCTTTTATAGCACTCTGTAAAACATTTTTGTATGAAACATGCTGTGTGGATAAAAATGATTATTGATTATAATTGTAACAACAACAGCTCAATAACAACGATATTACAGTAAAATACAGAGTGGCATTAACAGGCTCTGGGCAGGGGGGTAGTCAGTGATGGAAGGAATCAGAGAATCTATGAATTTCTATGAATTGGGTGCCATGTGTTTGTGTGTGCGTCTGGTAACAAATGTATTTATTAAAGGAAAAACAGGTTCTTCAATGTTTCTTTTAAAGCTTCTATACAAGCATATCACTAAAACTATTTGATCATATTATTGATTATGATGAAAAATATGACTATACAGCACCAAAAAGGGGTTCCACTATTGTTATGAGTAAGAATGAGGAACAATGCTATATGTGCTAATGCTATTATGTGGATAATCATCAGGACCATTCTGTTTCCGGTGTGGACTGTAGATGTAACAAGAAACAAGAAGACACCCTCCTTCAGCACCAGTAAAAGATCCTTCCCTAGGAGTGCCCTGGTGGCCCCATTTCAACCCCCACCCCCGAGCTGAGGCCTTCCACTGAAGGGTGCAGAGTGGCCATCCTTCTGACTAGGCTGGGAGATGACAGCCCGTACCAGCCTCTTGTTCCTGGGTCGTATTCATGCTATAGTCATGCTGAGTGTGCCAGCTGCTCACCTAGTGGCATCTCTGTGCCTGCTGAGGAAGCCATCTGGGGTCTAGAAGGTGTACTGAGTGTAAATTAGGCAGATATTATCAAAAAGCCACGTCACATTTGTTTCCTTCTGAATCTGAAGTTAAGAGTTAGGAGGGCCCACCCGCAGAACTTGGGTCACAAACTGACTTGTGGCAAAGGTGGATTCCTATGAAAGGTCCATTTCTAATGCTCTGTCTATCACACCTGGTGCAGACAGCTTTGTTGACTGTAACTGGAGAATTCTGGTTTGGCCATTGATGCTAACTCACTCTGCTGTTTTTTATTACTGTGCCTGATATTTGGCTGTCCTGTGTGTGTCTTATCCATTAAGTCTGGGCCTGCGTAAACAATGGAGCTTAACCGATGTAGACTTATCAGGCAAACACTGGATTCAACATTAGCTGTTCTTGCAGCCTAGTTTGACTATCTGGGATATTTAAAAGTGTGTGGTGGGTGAATGGTGCATCTAAACCCCATATCTATGTTTATAAAGAATATGAAATGTTTAAAAAATGAAGAAATTATGTTTTCTATTATATGGGGCCTGTAAACAGACATGCACTGTACATGTACATGTACTGTATGTCTGTTTAAAAAAAATATATATAGACAGCCTGTAGGGGGCAGGCATGCCTAACTATGAGCAGACATTTGTTACCAATCAGGGAAGGCTGGGAAACAGTCTGTAAAAGAAAGGTTCTGTCTTCTGAGAGGGAATTAACCCTGTAATAGTACGGTTTGTTTATGTAACTCCTCCCGGCTGGGCACTGTGGGTTTCACCCATCTGCCCTTGCTTTTAGATTCATTCCAGCAGAGACGGCACAGGAGATGTTGAGATGAACATAAACGCGGTCATTTCTGTTTTACCATGGGCTGCTCAGGCTGTAACTATGCTAATGTACCATCCACACTGCTCTTTGCTGTTTAGTGGTTGTTTAGACAACTGACAGGATTGCAAAGAAAAAATGCCACTGTGTAAGTCATCAGAAACTGTAAAGGTCACTGTAAAGGTCAGGCAACCAAATAAGGTTCCCAGGGCCTTGGGAGGCAATACAGCCTCCACCATGCTTCACAGTTCCTCTCAGCAAAACTAAGTGTTCCAAACCATGCCCAATAATATTTGGCAGCTTAGAGGTGTATAAGAGTTGTGGTTTGGCGAGGGTAGAGGCCTTTTCTCTGTCTAGAAATATGTTTTGAGATGCTTTGGAGCCTTTCCCAGAGGTTCCCAATGTTACAGCAAGAATACACACATGTTCCCATGAAATCTTATATCTCCAGTTCATAACAAATTCCTCATTTAATTAAGTATAATATTTGCCCAAAGAGTGTCTTTACATCTGAAATAAATAAAAAAGAAGCAACCCAGTCACTGAGACCTTTCATTTGGTGTATTTTCTTCAACTTTCTTCAAGAGACAGCTCTGATGATTGAGATTTAACACCTCAATCTCTTTTCAGAAGGTGTCTCCTCCATTTTATGCAAGTTCTTTCTTGCAAAGTAACTCCATTCTTTGCATTCTTGGTATTGAGAAACACTCTGGATCATTCCAGAATCAATGAAGCACCGAGGAGGTCCTCAGTCACAGCACTGCTGCTTGATTGATAAGTAATGACTGTTCTAGGAATCTGTGGTAACACTACTACACCTACAAACTCTGGGTGATGGGCACCACTGCAGCTCTGGTACAGGCTAAGCACTTTACTGAGCTACTATGCGGGCTGCTGTATTGTCTGGGCACAGTGGTAAAACTCTCATAATAATAAAATAACAATGGAAAATATATGTAACTTTAATATGCTCATGATTATTCTGGCATTTATGACTCTGGATTTAATAGGTCACAGCTACACTTATTGTATTTAGTTATTTACTCATAGTTATATGGTTCCAGTCAAGTGATGGTCTTAGACAAGTTCAGTTTTGTCCTTTGTTGAAGTCAAAATGCTCCATAATTTTTTTTTTAAATGGCCAATGTTCAACATAAAAACTGGGAATGTGTCATATTAAGGAGCTCAATTTTTATTAGTGTTTTTATTTATTTTTTAAGGAAGACTCATTGATTCATGGATCATTGATATAAATGCTTATATATATATTTTTTTTTCAGTTAATATTTATGAACTGAACATATTAATGTTAATAATCACAGAGCTATTATTATTATTACTCGCTGACTGTTGATCACGCGCTAAAGGGGCTTTTATTTTGAAATGAATTGGATGTGTCATATTAGGGAGCTCAATTTTTATTAGTGTTTTTATTTATTTTTTAAGGAAGACTCATTGATTCAGGGATCATTGATATAAATGCTTATATATATATATATATATATATATGTATATATATATATATATATATTTATTTTTATTTTTTTTCAGTTAATATTTATGAACTGAACATATTAATGTTAATAATCACAGAGCTATTATTATTATTACTCGCGGACAGTGTTGATCACACGCTAAAGGGGCTTTTATTTTGAAATGAATGGAATGTGTCATATTAGGGAGCTCAATTTTTATTAGTGTTTTTATTTATTTTTTTAAGGAAGACTCATTGATTCATGGATCATTGATATAAATGCTTTTAATATATATATATATATATATATATATATATATATATATATATTTTTTTTTTTTTTTTTTTTTTTTTTTTTTTTTTTTTTTCTTCAGTTAATATTTATGAACTGAACATATTAATGTTAATAATCACAGAGCTATTATTATTATTACTCGCGGACAGTGTTGATCACACGCTAAAGGGGCTTTTATTTTGAAATGAATGGAATGTGTCATATTAGGGAGCTCAATTTTTATTAGTGTTTTTATTTATTTTTTAAGGAAGACTCATTGATTCATGGATCATTGATATAAATGCTTTTAATATATATATATATATATATATATATATATATATAAATAAATATATATATATATATATATATATATATATATATTTATTTTATTTTTTCAGTTAATATTTATGAACTGAACATATTAATGTTAATAATCACAGAGCTATTATTATTATTATTACTCGCTGACTGTTGATCACGCGCTAAAGGGGCTTTTATTTTGAAATGAATGGAATGTGTCATATTAGGGAGCTCAATTTTTATTAGTGTTTTTGTTTATTTTTTAAGGAAGACTCATTGATTCAGGGATCATTGATATAAATGCTTTTAATATATATATATATATATATATATATATATATATATATATATATATATATATATATATAAATAAATATATATATATATATATATATATATATATATATTTATTTTATTTTTTCAGTTAATATTTATGAACTGAACATATTAATGTTAATAATCACAGAGCTATTATTATTATTACTCGCGGACAGTGTTGATCACGCGCTAAAGGGGCTTTTATTTTGAAATGAATGGCGGCCAGTGAGCGGAGGGCTGTTCCTCTACAGGGTTCACATTGACGTGACCACTGGGGCGAAGAAGCACAACGTGACATGGGAAATCTCCGGTCCTGTGTTTGACTTGGACGGGGAAAACAACTAGCTAGCTGGTAAATGAGGTCTTTATTTATATGGTAACGAGGGCGATTCGGGGTGTTTGTGGTGTCCTCTGGGTCCAGCGGTCAAGTTCACTAGCTAGGATAGCTTAGCTAACACTAGTTAGGCTGGCTTGCTCTGCTAGCTGGCTACGTCTGTTTATCACGAGCTGTGCAATAACTAATATCGTGATTAATTTGTATATTTACATATTGTACATGTTTTTTGTCCACATATAAAAAAAAAAAACACTGCTTTTCTAAGCAAGAAATTGTAAGTAGTCCTGGAAACCCTCCTGCTCTGCACGTCTGCCTTTGCCAGTCACCCCTAGTGCACTGACAGATCCCTGCAAGGTGGGCAACGTAGGGTATTCATACATTTTATGGGAACACTAAACTGTAGTAATTAATGATTCTTTGAAAGGAAAATTGACACCAAAATGCACCTGTCAGTCATTAGTAGTTCATCAGTAGTTAGATCAGATAGTGAAGTCTGTGTGCTGGTGGCAAAGACCTTAATATAGAATTTATATTTAATGAATAAATATCTGTATATGTGATTACCAGAGATGCATTACTGACTGGGCCGGTGCTTGATTTCCAGGGCCCTTGGTCTCTGGGCTCATAGCTTGCTTTCATCTGCAGATAAGACATAAACAGCAAGACCACCAGCCACTTCAAATGAGAAAATAATCACATACATCTGAGGGCTTTGTCCAAATATATGAATTGAATCAGCTGCAGTTGCCTTAAGCCCACATTACATTTACATTTATGGCATTTAGCTGACGCTCTTATCCAGAGTGACTTACAAGGTTACTCGTATTACAGAGGTGGGTCAGTGTGGTGTTGGGAGTCTTGCCCAAGGACTCTTATTGGTGTAGCGCAGCACAGCACAGCATAGTCACCCAGACCAGGAATCGAACCCCAGTCTCCCACATGGTGTGGTAGCTCACTGACAGGTAGTGGTGTTATCTGTTGCACCACACCAGCCACCACATCTTTTAATCGGTGTGTAGGTCATTTAAGAGCACTGTTTACAGACCATGTAAGGAAAAGTAGGGACAAAATGATAAGAGCCAGATATGCTGATGGTTAGTAGTTGAAGCTAAATTTATTGCCTGTGTGCCAACTTTATTTTCTTCATGCTTCATATATGGTTCCAGTCATCGTTATTGTTAGTAAAATGATAAAGCTGACAAACTGAAAAGATTGCCCTGATAGGATTCCAGGTGCTCTTCCAGCTGAGACCATATTTGTGTTATTCAGGAAAGTAGAGATTTTTGGTGCAGTCTTTATAATTTTTGGTAATATATTTGAATGTGTTTCTCAGCAGATCAACATGGCCTTTTCCTTGATGCTTCCCAAGATACCAGTAGTAGCAGCAGCAGCAGCAGCAGCACACTGCAGGTCTTTCAGGTAAAATATTAAGTGAGGTGTTGATAGTTAAAATAAAGCTCCATTGATATCACAGCTGTAATCTGTATTAACGAATGCAGAAACATTTGATCTGCTTTGCATTTTGTTGCGAAGCTTCGGAAAGGCTCTCTGTTATGTGTACTTCTGGGTTCTGTTGAATTTGGATCACAAGATATTCCTGTTTTTTTCAGTGTGTCAGCAGCAGCGGCAGCTATTCAGAAGTTAACTCGAGTAAGGGTGGTCGACAACAGCTCTCTGGGAAACACTCCCTACCACCGGCCTCCTAAAGTTATTCATGTATACACCAAGAACAACGTGGGGAAAGTTGGCGATATGGTCTTGCTGGCCATCAAGGGACAGAAAAAGAAAGCATTGATCGTGGGACACAAAATGCCCGGAAAGAGAATGACGGCTCGCTTCGATTCAAACAACGTAGTTTTGTTAGAAGAGAATGGGAACCCCACAGGAACGAGGATTAAGGCTCCTATACCTACACACTTGCGCAGTAGGGAGGGGGATTATTCCAAAGTATTAGCTATTGCTCAACGATTTGTTTAGGTTTTGCATTGTGCGCTATTGCTGGAGACGGCACTGGGAACCTTCACCACCATTTGTTTTTGTAGTTGCTTATAAAAGTATTTGTTGTAATAATAAAAAAAAGCTGATTTCATGATGTCCCCTAATGGCTTAAGGGTGATTTTCCTGATTTGGGTGCCATTCTAAAAAATATATTTTATAAATATAAATTATAATAATTGGCTGATAGCTATATAAAATATGATGACTAGAATCTGCTTTTCACATTAAGAACATTGTAATAGTTTACTGGTTTACATTTAGTCAATCTTTAGGAAATTCGGATAAATATGTGACGTAAAATATTACAAATATTTCAGCAGGTAGAATGTGTCCAGGCAATGGCAGAGCCTATGTAGTGGAAGCCTGCAACTGCAATGTCAATTCTGTACTAGAAATCATGATAAATGTGTCCAAATAATGTTTATGTTTATAAATTTCAAGTGAATGTAGTGGGATCCTACAACTGCAACTTTTAATTATTATAGTATTAATAATTTGCAAAAAAATACATGTGGCAAGCATGAGATCAAAAAGTAAGTTAAATAAATATGCACATAAATACAAAAATAGCACTTGAATGATTATATTGCAAAGCCAAGTGTAGTGGGCTCATAGAAGGCTTGGATCAGCTTCAGGTTTTCTAAGTGCAGAGAGGTTCTATGTTATTTCTCTGACATGTTGAAAGACATGTCTACAATGCTGTTTACCTGTTTTACCAAACATACCTGTTTGTAAATGTAATATCATTGGGACACAAATTAGCATTTGTTTTTATTTTCCCACAGCTACAGTTATTAGAGATATATGACAAATATATATTTATATATACAGTATTTCACATCTAACAGGCTCCATAGTGACAACTATGTTAGTGATTTCAGTGTTATAATGTGCAATGGCTCACTTCTAGCTAAAACATGCAAGCAGGCTCTTTCTTCATCAGTCAAATGTAAAACTCTAAGTTCACTACTGGCACTTATTCCATGCCTGTCACCTTAAAGACCTGACCACAGCCAAATCAGGTTTCAAACAAGACATCTGTGGACATGTACCTAATTTGTGGCATGATAAAGCATAAAAACCGAGACGGCAAAGAACAGAATTGATCAGTGTACAGTAAGGGAGGCCAAGTCCAGTCATTGCTGCCCATATCACTGTATCACAGTGTACAGTTCAGTGACTGGAATTTCCCACCACTCACACAGAATTATGGCTGAGTGACACCATACACGAAGATGCCAGATTTTATATACATAGAACTTACCTACACTTACTTGCCATTTTATCAGGCATACTTAGCATATACATGACTGTTCAAAAGATTGGAAATAATTATTAATATCAATACTTTTTTTTTTCAGTTGAAATATTTAAATAGATTTAACTTTAAACTACATGCCAGGTATTTATATTTTGACTCTTTATTCAATAATATGTATTATTAAGTATTTTGGGAACTAGTAGTAAAAAGGTAAATAACATCTTGTAATTTTCTGTTGTTTCTGTCAGGTTTTCTGACATGGAATTTGATCAGCACCCTTGAAACAGATATGATATTCTGAATACTATTTATTTATAGCTGAAAATAATAGCTTAATTATTTAAAATATCTATAAACTTCATTATTCTGGGTATTTTGCGTAAGATATATTTTTTCAGCTTCAAAACAATTTTTTAAAACATGTAATATTTGAATAATTTTATACGTTAATTGGAAAATAAATGTTTTGTTTACTGAAAACATTCCAAACTTTGGATTTCAGTTGTTTAGGTGCATTTTGTAGATAAATAGTTACTGTCTGCAGCCCATCTGTCGCGGTCACAGTTTCTTTTAGCCACCCTCTACCCTTTCCATCGATATAAATAGATCAAATGGTGGTAGTGGACCATCAGTAACCAGTCTCTGACCATAGGACCACTACTGGCTAGATATATGTGGTAGGTAGACTATTCTCAACCCAACAGTGACACTGAGATGTGTAAAAACCACAGCCACAGTGTAAAAACCACAGCAGTGTTACTGTGTACTTACTATATCACCACCCAATTAATATCTCTTCAGCAGTGGTCATATGGTAATTTCTTTTAATAAGGTAAAGTGGGAGCTGCCAAACTGTCCAGCAACAGATGGGCTAATGTCAGTCAATTATATACCTACAAAGTGCACATATATGGTCTGGGTTTCAGATACGAATGTCGAGTAAGTGTAAGTAGAAGGTAGAGGACCTAATAATCTGGCAACTCAGTGTATGAGAGTTTAAATTACATAATTGTTCGCTTGTTGGAGGTAAAGGAGATGCGATGACTGCATAGAGAATACAGCACCGCTTCAAGGCTTATGGCTTCAGCAGTGAGGCACTTTCACAGAACTCTGGCATTTTTCTGCTGCGTTGACGAAGACTCTGTCTGTCCTCTTCAACCACACATGGTAATGTACAGCCACTAAACAGAAAAAGACACAGGGAGAAGTGTCAGAAGAATGAATCAGCACATGAGAAGCACAGTTACAGTCTAAAAAGCCCATGGTAAAATGGAAATTACTTCAGTTATGTTCATCTCAACTTCTCCGGTCTCTTCTTTGTCCAACTGCTGAAACGATCCTAAAAAACAAGGGCAAATCAGTGAAATCCAGATTGAGCAGAAGGGTCAGTTACATCACATACATCATATATTCTAGCCTCAGTGTGGCTACTAGATAAGTGATACAGTAGTATATATGCACTCATAGGTTATTTGCCCCTGTAGGAGTTGCACTGTTATGCTAGTGGTAGTGTACATTTAGCTCTAGCAGGACATGGCTACATACAAGTAGGGCTGACAAACAATTGAGATATCATTGTCAGATTGTCAGAGTATAGATATACAGCTGTTCATTAATCAGTATATTATACCAATATGGGCACAAAAAACTGTCATATTATTTTTAGTTGCAGTATTAGGTATCATAGACAAAATATGAAGCCAATACAGTAATGCCAGTATGTAGCCATGCATTCTATACAAAGTACTAAACAGAGATTATGTGATTTGTCCTACACATGATTAATGTAGATGGTGCCTATCAATCATACCAGCTATACATGTGCTCTTGCCCCATTCAAAGCCCCAAATATAAAATGTCCTGGACATTCCTGTAAGCTCTAGACTATCCAGATTTAAGCTTATAACTGTACTTAGTTACAAAATTGAAGTATGTAATGGTTTTACAGTAAATATTAATAACATAAATGTTTTAATTTAAAACCTAAAATATCTAACAGTTTGGAGGAGGACCTGACATGGAGAGGACCCTGGCTAGAGACAACAGAAGTTCAGGGGCAGGATGAGAACTTTCCTTGGCCTGAATTGCTGCAACAGCCGGATGCCTGGGCCCTAGAGAGCTGCCCTGGTCAACAGTGTGGCCTAGAGTCCTGGAGAGGACTTGGCTTCCTAGCAATTAGCCACTATTAGTTACTATTAAAGGGTCAAACAATATTATAGAGGTGATATTTGGATAAGCAAAGTACAAACTTTGATTTATTAGGTTTTCAAAACATCTGAACTTATTTTAATACTACACACTAAAACTGCAAAGGCCACCATCCCAACTATCCTATTCTACTGGCAGGACGTCTCTACAGGTATAATACGAGCTGTGTGTGTGCACATCTGTGCCAGCAATGGCTGTAACTTAAAGCAGCTGAATGCATTCGTTAGAAGGGGTGTCCACAAACATTTGGTCATATAGTGTATATAGGACTGAGGACTGGCACCCCATAACTTGATCTCTGACTTGGGAAAATGTTTAACACTGTGCACTCAAGGCAATAAAGGGACATACTGAACATGGCCTCCAGTTTAACCAGGCAACAGATGAAGTTGTCAAAATCGATGACTTCGTTCTCAGCGTATCTGGCCACGAGGATCTCGTTCAGCCTATTGTTGAGCTTGAAGCCTACGATAAAGGAAACAGACGACACAGCAGTAAATACATAAGGATTAATGACTTGGGTCTGCGTATATATATATATATATATATATATATATATATATATATATATATATACACACACACACACACACACACACACACACACAAGTGCTTGACAGAATGAGCCTTACCTGCTGACTCTACAGCAAGGCGCATCTCATATGAGCTCATGCTCCCGGACTTATCAAGGTCAAATTGCCTGTAGATGACCTAGGTGATATAGAATTAATGGGATTTGTATGGTCAGATTTACATACAATGTGCATTAAAAACCGCTTTGTAGGTAAAAAAGAATTAATTTGTAGGTAAATACAAATGCTAGGGGGACACTGTGGACACATGGGTATGCACTGTATTATGGATGTCATGGCTGGGGGGGTTCTAGAAAGTTAAAGGAAAACTCTAGCACTTTCTAACCATATCTTGACCGGTCACATCTACAGCATACGGACAGTTCTTCATCAGGCACATTCCGATTTAGCTGAAAATGAACATGTGATATCCTGGGATATAGCCTGGGATATCACATGTGTGTTACGCAACCATCTACAATTCCCTGTTAACCCGCTGTGAACCACCAACTTAAACAACACACTGATCTCTATAATATTCCCTAATAAAATTAATTACAATTTAGGCTACACTTCAAAAGGTTATAGGGGATTAATTTTTCATGTTTTGTTTGGTTCATACACAGGGATATACAAAGGTAGTGTACATCATCTCACAAAAAATAAAGAAGCTAAAGAAACTATTCAAAATGGAGAAACAGATACTGAATGTTCTATAAATGTTTTTTACTCACAAGCCATTTTCTGATCTTGTTCCACAGGATCTGGAACTCCACCAAGCCCAGGCGTGCACTGCCATCTTTCTGAAGAGTGGCAGAGTTAGAGAGAACAACCACAAGTGAACTGATGTTTTAGATGCCTTAGAACTTGACCAGGCAAGAACCTGTCAGACTGACAGTCTAAAGAATGTCAGTAATAATAACACAGCGGAAAGGATACATCCATGAGGTTGACCATAGTCCTGCATGACTCCAAGCTGAAGCCGTCTGTTTTCAGGTCTTTGTCTGAGTGAACACGACACATACAGCTTTTTAAATTACTTATATATTACTTATATATATGTGTACACAATATAATTAAACTATAAGGATAAGAATGAACTCCTCCCAATCCATCAAATGGAAATGGACCACAATAATAATAATCATAATATTCTGTGTGTTAAATTGTGCAGAAAATGTCTTTAAAAAGGCAACTTACGTCTTGCCACCACTCTGTTGAGAATGGTACGGAGTTCATGGACAGATATCTCCATATCCTACGAAAAAGACATTATATAGTATTATTTACCATAAAAAAGACATATTTTTCGGATGTGATTTCTTTGGTATTAACCTTATTATACATTTATTAACCTTCTAACATGTAACATCATCCGCTATATAATAAAAACATATTGAAGCAACCATACAACCTCAACTGCAAAAAAACATGCATAGCTAAAATCATTAATGTAAACAATACATTAATGTAACAATATTATATCCCAAGACCATTTCTACTGGCCTGGTCAATTCATCATGAAATGTAAAGACCAGCTTTCAAAAAACAGCTTTGTTTGAAAACATATTCTGATAAAACACTAATGATATTTACCAAATAATAATAAATTCAGTTGAAAATTCACTTACTTCTCCGGCCAGTTGAGCAAACATAGACTTGAAGGAGTCATCTATGTCATCCTCTGTGATTTCCTCCTAAAAGACAACCACATAAACATTACACACAAATACAAGACCCAAGACTTTGACTTTGAATTTGATATTACCAGTGTCACCCAAAGCCTACCTCATCTTCCAAGTCTGCAGAAATCTCATCATCCAGCTCCCTGCATCAAATAAATCATATGCAACCAGGTCAAATGTCATAAACACTACTGTGAAAATTCATGAAGATCTCACGATTCACTAAAAAAACAGATCACTGAAAACAGGATACTGTGTGAAGCAACAGGCAGGTTTCAGGTTTGAATCTAAATATCACACATCAGAAAATATCAAAGTGTTATTTGTAATCCAGACGGACATGGTGACGTTTAAGGAGGCTCAAATGTTTCGAAGGGCATTTTATGTGAACTCTGGCATTCTTTTGGTTAATTAGAACTATCCATTTCCACAGATGACGTTCCATAAATGGACTGTAAATGAACCTTACATTGTAAAACTTTTACACTGGTTACATACAGCCAGTGCCTGAAGTGGGGAAAAGTGCCAGTACCTGATCCTCCTTAATCACCCTGATCCCCTAGTGTATTTACCTTTGCGTTTAGGCATTTTGCACTCTTTCTCTTTCAAGCAGTTCCACCAGTGCGTGTAGATGTGGATGTAAATGTACACGCAGATGAAGAACAATAGTGACGACAAGAAAGTGGGACTTAAACACGTAAAAAAAAAGCTGTAAAAATGTTATTGCAAATGCACGTGACATATTTTATGTATAAACCCTATATTTGGGTTTACATAAACACATATAGGGTTTATGTGAACCTCAGAACCTCATGAGGAGAGTGCCTGTAATCCCAACAGTGATGGTACTGTGTACTGGTGAGTACAAGCCCACTTCAAGCACTGCATACAGCTGCATTCTGCATACAGAATTTAGTTGCTCAATTAAAAACTAGTGGGAATTTTAGTTTAGTCCATGACTTTTCTTGTTATTTTTTAACTTTTATAGTGTTTTATGTTCAAAATTACCAGTTCAAACTGTACTGCTAACCTAAATCCTCAGAATTCCTCAGGTCAGATGTAATTATAACATGTTACATAAACATAGCCACCATCAAGCACTATCCCACCGACAAATCTGAGGGAATTAAGGCATCATTAAGGGCCCAAAAAAACACGTCACAAAAACTCACTCTGTCTCAGACTGCTTCTCAGTGAAGACCCGCAGGACGAAGTCGGCCTCCTTGCTGGGTTCAAAGGTGGAGGGGACGATGAGGTACTCTCCAGGGGGCAGGCGCAGGCGAGCACTCACCTCTCTGAGATTGATAAAGGTTTCCGAGCGAGCGCAGGAGGAGTGGGACAGGAAGAAGTTCTTCTTCAAATGGACGTTCTGACAACCCCTGAACTGCAGCCACACAGAATGGAACTGATAAAGCTGGCTGGAACTGATTCAAGCAGGATCAAGAGGTTAAGTGCAGACAAAATAAGAAACTTCATAAGCTGGCATGTGCACAGTGGAACTGGGCCAGCGTCGTTCAGCTGAGCACTAACCACAATTCGTAAGTCCTATTTGTTAATCTCTTAGCGCAGCAGGGCTTATTACACACTAAGGTTTATTACTCAGCAACTACAGGGACTTCTTTACAAACTGGTTGGGCTATTCTTTGGTAATAGAAGTTTGTAATTAAACTTTCGGGGGGCCATGGGCTGTATAAGAGGATGTGTCACTGTGGCGATGATCAACAAGGCAGTGGCTTTGCTGTACTTTTACGTGTCCTCAGAAAAAGCCAGCCTAAATCAATGTTAATAAGATGCATATTTGTAACCAACACTCAAAACGGACACCCAATGAACATTTGTTTCTAGCCAAGGAACTAATTTAACTAATTGAACAAGTAGCAGGCTGTTTAACTTGCCTACTATAAACAGTAACATTTCATGTTTCTTGTTTCATGAATCTGTTTGTAGACAAAACTGGTCCACTGCCTTCAAAATGCATGTGCCAAATAAATAGGACCCTATTTTTTCTGTAGGTCAATCTGTGCAAGGGCAACTGACAGCATAAGCCCATACCTCATCAGGAATCTGCAAAAAAAGAAAAAGAAACAGCCATCAGGAACACATCTAAAACGGAACAGCTCTGTTTGGTTATTCCTTATCAGCAAAGCCAGAGCCTTTGCTTAAGCAGATAAAAAGGGTTCGTTTGGTGAGCAATCCAGTAACACTCATCTGGAACTGTGACTGTTTGGTGCAAACTGTAAAAGCACAGTCATGTGTGAGGGCTACATTTGCGTAGTACAACCTTCTACAGTATGAGT
This sequence comes from Salminus brasiliensis, assembly GCF_030463535.1. NCBI lineage: Eukaryota > Metazoa > Chordata > Actinopteri > Characiformes > Bryconidae > Salminus > Salminus brasiliensis. Next base: position 7,823,280 of record NC_132881.1, on the reverse strand, counting down.
ACTGCAAAAGCCTGCAATTGTTGCAATTGAGTGGCATAATCATTGTGAAATCATGGTGAGTCAGGACATCTAATTTCAGTCTGGACATCTAATTTCAGTCTGGACATCTAATTTCATGAGAAAAAGGTATTATTTACATTTAAGGAGCGCCCAAACATTTGCATACAAATGTACATACACGTTATTACACTACAGCAATTTGGAGACCTTATACATGCTGAGAGTGCCATCTTCTAGAACTCATTCTCAGGACCACAGTTACAACAGTGACTGAAAGCAGAGGGCTATTATCAACACTGCTGCCCAGTTCTTACCTCATAAACAGCAAAGCCGATGGTGTGCATGTCCTGTCCGTGTTTGCGATGGTGCCTTCTGTCCTTTTGTAGGAGAGCCACAAGGAAGCTGCAGGCAACCTCGTCATCTTCTGGGTCATCGTCCTCCTCTAACAGAGTGATCTTATACTGCGGGTTGATCCAGAAAGTGTCTACACAACAAGAAACAGAGAGACTTTCAGAAGAACTGTAGGGCTGATCCCAGTTGTGGAGCTTTCACGCCAGTAGAAGCTAGCGAGGAACCATCAGGGTCTTATGAACTCTAAGCAAATAGGGCTGTTTTTGGGTACTATATTGACTCATAATAATAGTGGAACCCTTTTGGTGGTATACAGAAACCATCTAACAAAAATGTTTTCCATTGGATCACTCTGAAGAATAATTTAACCAGACGAAGAACAATTACTTAAAAATTTCTCTCACAATTATTGTTCAATTGCCTAAACAAAAATACATACAAATAACAGAAAGTAGTTTTATGAAATTGCTTTCATAAAAGAAATTATGGTTAATATAATTTGGATTTTTAAACAAGAAATTAAAAACCCAGATTTCTATAAAGTAATGCCACTTAAACTAAAATATATAAATGTACAATAACTGACTGACCTAATTCCACAGAGATCCAGGCAACTGGGGCTAGCAGTCTCACCATTAGTAAAATCTAGATCACCTGAGTGCAATGTGTCTCAGGTGATTGTAGTATAAAAGACACCTGTCTGGAAGGTCCAGTCACTGGTTAATCGGTATTCCTGGCTACAAATACAGCATGAGGAAAAAAGAACACTCCAGGCAATTCTGAGAAAAACACATGGAAGAGTAGGATGGGGAGGATACAAAAAAAATCCAAGTCACTGAACATCCCCTGGAGTTCAGTTCAATCTATTATCAAGAAATAGACTGAAAATGGCACATGTGTAAATCTGCTTAGAGCAGGCCTCACAAACTGAGTCCCTAATATAATAGAATGCTGTTTTCGTGGTTTCCCAATCCTTTTCCAAACTGATGACCTGTGCTCTTACAAAAAGGGGGGTTCAATGGTTTTATGAAACTTTTCTTCGGTCAATTTTCTTGAATGTCAATGAAAGTAGGAGCTGAATCTAATCTTGGAGGTGACACTCCGTAAACCAGCACGTTTGAAGCCCTGGAATGAATCAGAGCTCCTTGTAAGAGGTCACAAAGTTTTGCTGCGGTCACTCACTGGGATGGTTTCTGCAGCCTCCGGCTGTGCTCCCCCTTCTCCATGCTCCATGGAACTGCATGGTATTCCAGTGGCTTATCCCATCATCACTAAGGGCATCCGGAGTCAAATTACAAATCTCCAGCCTGGAGAACTGCCGCAAAAACTCATTGAAGGACATCCTATAGACAAAGACAAAGAGTATGAAAAGTCACGGTGTGTGTCTAGAGTCATTTATGGTGATTGAACACAGCTGGATTTTATATATATATAAGTTTTATATATTTGCCTGCAGTTACGTGAGCACAAGTCCAACGGAAACATGGACATAAAATGTAAATGACCTGGAAAAGTAAAAGCCAACCTCATCTGCTCATACTGAGGATGCACTGTAGCAAAGTGTACATAGAAGGCTTACCAGAACTCTCCGTCCTCCATCTGCAGACACAAATCTTCCCGCTCTGATGGATCAATTTCATCCCATTCAGATGAACTATGAAAGAGAAATAGCTTACAACTGGTATTTCATCTGCATGTGTGTGTTTTCAAATGTATTATTACTAATTAATCCCCCCTTTCCCTGCCCCAACTCACTTGTCGCTCCAGGCACCGGTCCATTCCACCTGACCCCAAGGATTACGTATGCGAATAAGTCTCTCCATATTACCTCTGAAATTCACCTAGTACAGATAAGAATGCACTGAGAAACCACTACATGCATATACATAGAAACCAATCATTAGCCTCCCTACAAAAATGTAATATGCTGACATGATATGTTACAATATACTTATCAATAGATTAATCAATATACAGCATTTCAATATTAAGCTTTTACCTGTTTAAGGCCAGTCACCGAGTAGGCATGGCCTTTTACCAGCTTCTTGAACGTCACAGCTTCCATGTCAAATCTACTGGTGATCTGAGAATAGAATTACCATGAATTAATCCCAAATCTCATCAATGAATAGAAAAAAATGGCCTTGCCATTTCACAACTTTCTGTATAATCACATAGGATTGATGCACAACTCCATGCCTTGACATTTTATGAAATGTGCAAGTGTGTGGGTGTGCTTCGTCTCACATCAATGGAGCACCCCAGGAGTGAGCCTCTATCCAGTGCTTTAGAGATGATGCGGTAGAGGTCCCTGGGAGCTTTGCTGAGCTCGTACATCTCTGACACACCTCCAGTAAAATCTTCAAATCCCTCAGTGGTGGAGCCACCTGACAAAGCCTCGTAAGATCCATTCAGTCTGTAGACAACACATGCACATATTGGTTTACTATGGTCACATCTGTGTCAGTGCTCAGAGTTAGATTTTACAATGCTGTACAGCAGAACAGAAGTACATCATACCCTAAACTAAAAGAAAAATGATCTTAATAACAAAAACATTAGCATATAGAAAAATAGCTGTACAAATAGCATTATTAGCTACAATGATGCTTGTTTTCAATATAGTAAATATTTTCTGAAGGCTAGGTATAAATTTACTACTATTTAACTCTTAACATGTGCGTATGCAGTTATGTACTTAACTTACAACTACTTTAACTGTAGTTACCAGATTATTTATAATTATTCTTAAGAATATATGATATTATGCAAATGTTTGGGCACCCTTGGCCAATGACAAAACATTAAACACAATATGCACAGTTACTGTCCATCCAGAACTTCTTGGTATTTTGTGGAATCCATTCTTTTCCATACCTGTATAATATTGCCAATGGCACTGGGTGCAACACAACCCCAAAGCTGTGGCCTAAAAGTTATATTTTGACATTCTCTGTCCACAACACAGAACTAATCCGACTTCTGACTAGAAAAGACTAGTAAAGACTTCCTTCCATTGAGTCTTCCTTCACATGAATATTACGTTTAAGCAAGCAAAGCAACACACTGACTAATGTGTCATATGAAGGGATTTGTTTTGCCTGTCTGCACATGACCAGATCACTCACAGAGTGTTCTTGGACTTTCAGATCTCATCTTGCTATTTGCCCTAAAGAGCCTTTTCTTAAAAGCATTACACAGCAGAAACGTAAAGCTGAAAACTCGATTACCTTTGTTTTCAGATCTATAAACAGTTACTTCAAAGAGCCTGTGTTTGATAAGTGTTAGTACAAGGTCTGAAGATTTGTTTGAAAACGTGATTCAGCTGACAGCTTCTAGTTACAGTTTATGGCTTTTCTGAAGCCTGAAAAATAATCTGATCCTTTGTAGCACTTAATTCTTTTGTACAGGACACATTCATGATTTTTAGTTTTTCTAAGTATCTCTACATTAGGATTTGCACAAAATGTTATATATATATATTATTTCAGCTACAGAGGGTAGAGAGTATTTACTTCGTACACCTGTACTTTAAGAACAATAAAGTAAATGTGAGTGTGAATGATATTACAGATGTTTAGTTAAATACAAGTGTCAAACAACATACTTGGCATAAGCTTTTTCTATCAAGGCACTCCAGAACTCGTTTCCTTCTGCAGAGTGAACAAACATGAGCTCTCCATCTTTAACGGGCAGCCGATCATCAATCACAACATCCATCCACTCCCCGAACTGCCAGAACTAAAGCATATGAGACAGAATGCTGTTAGTACTTTTGCCATCTAAATGAATGATTATGGAGAATAATATGTAGGAAAATTAATGATTTGTGTTAATCAGAGCAGCTATAAATGTTCATCACATACATTTAATTAAATCAAAGGTCTTGGTTGTTCCTTCCAATACAGGGAAAGCTAGGAACCAAAGATGGTTCTTCTATGGCCTCACTTCAAAGAACCTTTTCACCTTTACTTTTAACAGTTGTTGTAACAGCTGTCGTTTTAACTCACTGTGCTATAATCCTCAATAATGTACAGTCCCATAAAACACTGCAATACCTGAAAATGGAAAATCCCAGCATAGTCGTCCTGGAAGTTCTGCCCATGGGGAACAACTCTGTGTAGGAGTTTTTCATTAAGGGTGAGAGAACCAATGGCAGCCAGAAGCCAGCAGTCACCTCACAGGAGCAGACAGGAATATGAGAGGGAGGGGAAAAGAGGGGAAAAAGTTAAATGCACAGATACTGATATGATGACACTACCAAGTTAACAATCTCACATATGAAGGTGCTTTAAATGTTTTTTTAAAGAAACATGTTTGTTAAAGAGATGTGTGAAGAAGAACCTTAAATAGATGTGTGAAGAGGAGCCTTTATATTGATTTGCTACTATGTCCCACACCTATAATCACTGAAACGGGGAGGCGAACTAAAAGGGGTTTTGAGCTGGAGTTCGGTGCTGCTACAGGAAGAGGGAGGACAGGGAGGCTGAGGATGTGAAGCTGTGTGATGGAGTGAGACTAAAGGTTTATATGTGGCTAAGTGGGATGAATTTGGGGCGTGGGCCTCCTCCCAAAATTAAGTTGTCATACCTCCACTAAAGAACCTTTACATCAAGTGAAAAAAAAAAAGTGATAAAATAAAAAATAAAAGTGGTTCTTCTATGGTATCACTTGGTCAAAAAAACATTTAAAGCATGTATACATATTTTCAAAAATATTTAGAGAAATAGTTATAGTTTTTAGTCATTGTTAACTTTGCGTTGTCAGCTCAAATATGTTTTCAGTTCTTAAATGCCAATTTTTTAACTAAACAAGTCTTGCTTTTTTGTATTAAGTAATCAATTTACTTATACTGTTCATTTTTTATGGTTTTAACCTTTTATCGGCACTACATGCTGAATGGACGTTCATATGTACTCATGTACTGTAAGTGTACTGTATTTAGCATGTAGTGCCTATAAACATTATTCACCCCCTTGGATGTTTTCCCCTTTTACTGCAATCATAAATAAAATGTCAAAGAGTCAAAGTGACAACTACATTTCTACAGTAATGTCAATTAATAAAAATACATAAACAAAAATACATTTGCATAAATATTTACCCCTTAAAGTGACTGACCTAATTAAACAGAGGTCCAGGCACTTGGTTCTAGTAGTCTTACAATTAGTAAAAGAGAGATAGAGAATTAGTAAAAGAGAGAGTGCAGTGAATTGTGAGACTACTAGCGTGTAGACCACTGATAAATTAGGTCAGTTACTTTAGAGGGGGTGAATATTTATGCAATCAGGTTTTTTTTTTACATTCTATATTTTCATAAAATTGACTGTTTTCACTTTGACACAAAAAAACAAAACACACGCATGCACACACACACGCAAACAAAAACAAGCCAAATTATATTGACCATGATCCCATTTCTAAAAGCATTAAAAGGTGGAAATACTTAAGGCGGGAATATTTTTATATGCACTGTATAATTACTGGAATAATTGCATATAAAAGAACATTGGTGGCATAAGTACAGGAAACCATTACAACAAGGAATGTGTGGGCTATTTGCTAATAAGACCCTTTAATAATTACAATAAATGAGCTGGTTGCTTCGAGACCTTCCCCGAACAGTGATTGGTCCATATGTCTCAAACTGTATCTTTAGTGCTCAGCTGTGCAAACTTTTGTTTGAATCTTACATGGAAAAAACATTTAATTACAATTTTTTCAATATAATAATAATAATGGTAATAATAATAATAATAATAATAATAATAATAACAAATATTAGTTATTTCGCTAACTTTAAAGAATTCATATAAATAATTTGGAAAGAAGTATCAGTTTTAACCAGCAGGGGGACAATATCCGGGAGGACGGGTGTTTCCCCGGCATAACAGACTTACAGTGAGGCCTGCGTGAGTCAGTGTAGTGAGAACCCATTTCTGTTTACCATCCCTGACATGAAACTGGCCTTGGCGCCACAAAGAATTTTCCACACACACACACACACACACAGAAACCGAAAAATGGTTCCTGTGCGTGGCCGGTGGACTAACTGCATGTTCAATATCTTCTGGCTGTAGATGGGTGTAGGCATGATGTTTGTGAGAGCCCATAAAAGTCTATTCATATGAATCAGAGAAGATAAGCTGGCTCAAGTTTGCACTTTGAAAGCTTGGCCTGATTCCAGCTCTGTGTAAGACCACTCGATTCCCTTCGGCACAGCCCAGGACAGCTGAGTCACTGCCGCTCCCTCATACTCATGTTTAAGGAATCCCCTTGCTGGTCGAGCTATGCATAGGTTACTAAGAATACCATGAGAAATGCGTATAAACACTTCTTAAAACCTGGAGGAGTTTTAAGGTTTTCAGTATTTGGCGCAGGAGACAGCAGAAACTTACCAAGAGCTCCCTGACAGATATCTGTCCTTGTGGCTCCTCCAAGAATGAACTGAGGGTCATCACATAACTCCTAAAGGAGAAACAAGTTCAAAGCTTAAAACAAGTGAATATGGACAGAAGCAGAACGCTTTAAGGGGGCACATCCTGCGTTTTTCATGTATTTAAATTATGGTAACAATCACATACATTTCCCAACTTTCTCTTTATCACTGAGAATTAAACCGACTGTGTTTTGTTACAGTGCATTTAAGACTGATCTATGTAAATGAGCTCTCTGCTTGGCTGTCCTGCACTGTGCTTCGTTTAAAAAGCACTTTGAGCTGTTTTGCCAGATCTCAAGATACCAGGCCTACGGAAACAAGCCTAGAAAAAGCAAAAAACTAATATCCAAACAAAAATATATGTATTTCTTTTACATTTTATAAGCCTCTATTTAAAAATACTCCAACTTGTCATTTTATATTTTTCTAAAGACCAGCGATAGCCCACACGGCCTCTGAATAGCTATCATATTTAATTAACTATTCAGTTAAAGTTTTTTTTACGTTCATCATTGCCAGCATGTTGAACAAGATAAGCATGATATGCAGGTATTTGACACTTACAGAATTCCCACACCTGCCTTTAATTTGTCCCCCACTCTCTCTGTTCTCTATTCACTGTATTTTATCCCCATATTTCACCCACTTAGTTAACAAGCTAGCTAAAGAACCTTCATCATTGATGATCCATCAGTGGCACGGTTTTGATTTTTATGTAGAAGGTGGGGAGGAAACGGGTGTAGTGGACAGAGACAAGATCAGGGAGCAAACTCAATTAAGCAACTACAATCAATGTACACTATCAATGTTCGTGAGAAAAATAAGCCGCTGTGACTGCTGTAGGCTAAATTCAGCTACTTCCTTGACACTGTGGCCTCCGGCACGCCCAAATGCAATCACTCCTTTTTGGCAATCAATAACTTCTGCGTCGTGACCCATTTTCCACACATCCAACCAGACACTCACTGCACTGTAACACCTTTTCTCAATCTATGAATCCCATCACACACCCCTTAGGTAATTATAGTCCAATCATCCTTGCTCAGTGCCATCTCTAAGAGTTCCTACTACTTTAAACACGCAAGATGACAAACATTTTTGTATTTCCTATATTTTCTGAATCTAAGTGTATTTTATTAGAGTGTATGTCTACACTGTTGTAAAACCACACAACACTGCAGACAATAGGGCCTCATAGGCACAACAAATAACTCTTGGATAAATGCTAGTAGTTACTGTCGTGTTACAGACGCCGTAGATTAATACTACACTCTACCTTCCAGACCTGCAATCTAAAACACTTGGACTGCACACAAGTCTGAGCTATCAGGGTAACAGCTGCAGTATAAACAATGAGAGGAGAGGGGCTGTCTCACTCAGTCCTGCTCAGAGAGGTATGCAGACCCTCCTACAGTACACTACTACTGTGAAGGGTTGAACCAAGCGGCATGCTGGTGTCAAGACTCTACATACTGTATACATGACTAGCATAGTGTTATAGGTCAGTGCTTTTACTGTGAGTCTGTAGTGGTCAACACAAACTGCTTAAGGAAACAGTTTCAGCTCCTTTTAAATGGGCACTGATCTGCTTAAGAAAAGGTTTCTATTCTACTTTTTTTTTTTGTGGTACTGTATTTAAGCCACAGTTGAATTTGACATTTTCCAATATTAATTATCTTTTATACGTGTTCTGTGTTATGATAAGTTATATTACTGTTAAATATCTCTATGTATTTCAGATTTATCACATTTATTTAAACCCTGATGGTGTTTTTAGGTTGACTACAAACTTACATCTTATACCAAGTTCTTATAAGAACATTTTTCCATGACAAATATCCATGACAATTTTCCAAAATAATGGTTTGTTTTAAGACGATAGGGTTATATATAAAAAACTTAGGCCACCCCATGAAAACCTTAACATCTGGAAATAAGAGTTTCATATTGAACAATATTGGGAGAGGGAGGTGATATAACTATAATATATAATATATAATATAATATATAATATATAACTACACATATAAATATAACATTTTCTTGTGAGGAAAATGTTGAACACCCCCACATCTATTTCCACTTCTAAATTTGTAAAATTAGTATCAGGTGAAGCACACAGATGCAGATGATTAGAACATGGATTCTGGAGGAGCCTGTCTTATTTACATCTCAGACATTTAGATTGGTTTGCTTTTGATTGTCTCTTGTTTTAAGATTCTCATAAGAGATACAATCAAGATCAGATTTCCATGTATTTCCATAAATTTCCAACACGTTAAAATGGTTTTTAATGGGGTGCTATTTTTCCCCCCACATATAACTGTATATGCAAATGACCTTTACTCTGAAACTAACTGTCAAGTTCAGGCTGCAATTAATCCTCAGAGATGTCAGAAATAAACAAATTCGCCTGCTCCTTTTGGGTGTCTGGCTGCTCTGGAATGCTTCAATTATACATGTGCTTCAGCCGGGAACAGCACAACCCCCCCCCCCTTCTGCTCCAGTGACTACAGACAGTCTGCTGTAACAACACTACACGTCATTTGAACCTAGAGGAGGAGGATTAACAGTGAGAGGAGTGAGCAGCCATTTACAGTGCTTGGGTAGGTCCTCAAAAAAAAGGTTTGTACAGTACTTTAATAGTCCAGCAGTTTTATATAAGAAGGATTACATGCTTCGACAGATAGCTCTACAACACCAGGCGTCGGTGCTGCCCGTGCCGCTCATATTTATAAACAAAGTAGTATGTTTTAAATGCATCGTGCGTAATTACTATTAGTGGCTTAGAGATATTTAAATAACAAATGAATAACGTGATTTCAGTCATGGTGAGGAACGGTCAGTAACAGTCATGTGATCTGAATCTGACTACTTTGTTACATAGGTTCATCAGAAATGTGGGTGGTAGTGAATTTTTTTAAATGAGCTAAATTTCACATTGTCGCTGTAGTGAATAGTTGTTCTTTACACTGACCAAGAGAAATGGTCCGAAACTACCTAAATATGAATAAAATAATTTTACACTGTTTTAACTTTTATTGAGAGTTAAGAAGGGTTTTAATCTACTACCATTTCAGCCACAGAAGAAAGATATATTGACTGTGAAGTGAAAGGTGCTACTCTTCCCCCCTCACCGTAGGTCTCATCCACTCCACTCCACGTGTTTTGGAGGAGTATGGTGCAAGTTCCTTAAATCCCAGTGAGGGCGGTTCGGCAGGGAAGCATGGGTCCTCAAAAAGGAAGCCGCCCTCCAGACACTCCTGCCTGATGTCTTCAAAAACCTGGTTTTGGAAGTGGACAGCTTGCTCATTGGAACCCATTCCTTCTGACCTTAGCCTGTTTGCACTGATGTGTGCCGAGATCCCTCCGTACGAGAACATGCTAGGAAGACAGAAAAAGACAGGGTAAAGTGGGGTAGACGGGGTATAAATAGCAGAGGTTGCCATTTGCACTAACAGACTTGATGAGCACGGAGTTAGAGTACTGCAGACTAATGTGCACAGTTCATTCATTCAACTGAATCAAATACTGAGCTAAGGGTAGGTGGGTGACGATGGCAAAAAAGAACCTCCTGATACATGGGATTTATCATAATATGTTGGTTATCTGAATTTTACACAATACAAAACAGATCAATAAACCACTTATTGATGATTTAAAAAACACTGCTAATAATCTATTAATTTAAAAAAACACTCCAATTCAAATGAACCTAAATGGACCACTTTCCCAGTGCGAGATTAAGCCTGAGACTAGACTAAACAGGATATTAATGGAGAACCCCACTGGCATTGCAATTTTAGTCCTAGGCCAGGTCAAATCCATGACCTGCAAGAATGGACTGAACACTGGACTTGCTCTTTCAGGACAGTTTCACTACTGAGCGTGATTTCACTACTTGGTCAAGTCTACAGGTAACAGAATGGTGATGAATTGGAAGAGTCACTAGCTCTCAAAAGGAATTTATTTCCAATGACGCACCTGCCTGCTGCTGGTAGAGTCTGTGTACAGAAAGCACTTTGACTAATTTATTTTCCTATACTGCTTCAGCAAAGAGCAAAGACAGTGCTGGATGATTGCCAGGCCCAAAGGCATAGGCCGTGACATCTATGTAGAAATATACTGACCATCTTAGCAATCACATTTGCTGATCAAATGTAATTGTAATGAAAGGACTGCTTATTCGGTAGGACAGCGTGGTCAATATTCAATCTCTACTTTTAAAAATCCCCCCCAGAGCTGATCTAGGCTCTAGCTTTCTTCAGCAACTACTCAGCATTGAAGACAACCACTGAATACTATTATGAACTACCATTTTCATTAACCATTTAATCAATTATTAAATGATCATCCATTTAACGATGCATTATTGTGGCAACTGAAGTAACACAGAAATTGTTGTTCACTCTTGAATGGTTCCTGATGTGAACATGAAGAAACAATCTACAACTGGTATAAATGCTTTATATTATGATGAGGTTCTATAAGGATTAAAACTGCACATCTTCAAAGAGACATCCACACTTCCAGGTTGCATAGATAACCAGAAGTGGATTTTCCATGGCTCCATCACTCCAAAGAACTGTAAAGGCCAAATTTACAGGGAGAAGTTCATGCAATTCCACTGCAACCATTTACGGCACCATAAAAATACAAATGTTTGTGGACACCCCTTCTAATAAATGCATTTCGCTACTTAAGGTTGCACCTATTACTGACACAGATGTATGCACATGCATATATACAGCTTGTCTAGTCCCTGTAGAGAAGGACTGCCAATAGAATAGGACTCTCTGAAGCAGATCAGCATGAACCTACTGGCTCTATGACTAATGGCAGGCGTGGACTAGAGGGGTATAAGCCCCCCAGCATTAAGGTGTGGAGAAGTGGAATTCCGGTGTTCTCTGGAATAATGGCGGATGAGTTTGGAAGTTGGGGATGAGGTGGGGAGGTGATTATTCAACATGCAATCAAATCAAATCCTCCAAAATCTAGTAGAAAGACTTCTTCCCTGGACAAAAGAGAGTAGAGTTGCTCCAACAAAAGCAAGATCGACTTTTATTAATAACTCTGATTTCAGAAGAAATAAAGAATGATCAGATGTCCATATACTTTTCCCCATGGCAGAGACTCTTGTAAAGAATAAACCCATAAAATGTAGCTGGGATTTTCCTCCACTGGAGTATGTGTGTGTGTGTATCACTCTAAAGAGCTAGTTCAAACAGTTCTTTGTAGCGCTGACAATGAGAACTAATCACTCAAGACCTGTGATCCGCTTCCCCAGACGAAGGCCCCCTCGCTCATTCAACAAGCAGCAGAAACACATGCATTCAGCAAAAGGGGGGCGCGAGTGTTTGCTTTCAGCACTGAAGTGAGGAAAAACTTCTTTTGAAAATACAGTTTTGACGCCTTGAACTGCACGGGTCACACTTTACCTACTAATTCTCACGTGTAGATTACTACCCAATACAGTGGCTGTACCTCGAAAATAACATTTAGGACTTATTTAATAGAAATTATGATTAATAGTTTAATGTTTAGCCTGAAATAATAGATAAAAGAGGTTATGGAAACCTTTTGTTGTCATTCTCAAAGAAACATTTTTGGTGGTACCCTCAAGGGCATCTTCAATCCTCTCACTTAAGGAACATAACTGTATCTAAATCTCTTTTTGCAGTAACAAATATGATCCGATCACCTTGAAGGATGAAGGTAGTGTCCATTTGAACTACAAGGGCTTTAAGGACCATATTGTATCTTTCTAGGTACACGTATATTGCTAGTTCCTTAAACCCTCAAGAACACACAAACATAGAAATCAGATATTCTGATACCGCACATATGTAAATATGTACATTGGCCTTTCCCTCCTGGATGGATGGATCGATGGTGTTCTGCATTTGGACCCCATCATACCATAAAAACACTGATACTGAGCGTTAAAGGAACTTTTTACGTACCAATTATTTTATGCATCAATTACATTCAAGATTTCTGTTGTTCGAGATTTTGGAAGTGAAAGATCTACACATGGAAAGGCAATCTAGTGTCTTCATGCCTACATGATGTGTGTTGGGGTCTGAATCTGAGCACTGCAGCTGTTGTCTAAATGGTCTGTCTGTAGTTTATATGTAGCTATAGTTCGCAGGACTGTGCCCTAACCTGCGTACCTTTAACAAACCCATGTATGAATTATGTGAGGATGTGAGGATGACTACTGACTAGTCATGTTTTCCAGCATGGTTAACCTCTCATGTACAGCACTAACACAGAAACACTAAAGAAGAACATCTGAACACCAAACCTGGCTGATAGTGTCTCATAGATTTTCATTATTAATTATTTATTGCATTAAACTGTAAACAGAAAAATATCCTTAGAAATTTAAAAAAAAAAAAAAAAAAGGTGTTGATGCTGAAAGGTGAAGAAACAATGGGGCAAATACATGTGTCAGATAAGGCTGTCAGGCATTTCACTACAGTCAGTTTAGGAGGCAGATTATGTAGCTGGCTATAATACTACATTGAATAAATGAATTTAGTATTTAATTTGAGCTAAAATATTGTTTTTGCTCACATAAACACTTTCTTTTTGCCTTGCTCCTTTCATTAAGACGTGAAATTGCTTCTTACCACATTAAATAAGTACTTTAGTGAGCATTTTACAGTGTAAAAACATAAACTTGCCCTGTTGTAGATGTTATCAGGTGTGCTATGGGAAGGGAATCGCAGGGGACTGTCCAGGGGGGCTGGAGCTGAGAACCACCAGTAAATACATACATATCTAGCTATAAAGGACCCCAGTATTTGGGGCACACTTGTAGGCCACCGTGTTTTACCTCCTTGTTGTACTTTCCTTGCTCCAGAATGAGAGGATCTTGTGGAAACCGTGCTGGCAGTCGGTCCCTTCGTACTTCGCTCTCCGCAGAGCCTGCTGGAGATTAGTGTGTGGGGGCTAGCAGGGCGCTGTAGCCGATAGCCCTTCTTCTAAAAGTAGCACAAATCACAACACCGCTCTTCAGGAAGAAATACGAACAGCAGCAATAGTAGCAGCCTTACCTCCTTGACCGGTTTGTTCTTCGAAGAACACCCTCGAAGGAAAAAGAGAGCTAGCTATAGGTAAAGAGCAGGGACAGCCGCTGACTATGCCCCCCTTGAACGTGAGGAATCTGAGCTAGCTGAGCTAGCTAGCTGACTCCCTACCTAACAGCCCAATAGGGGCTCAGCAGAGACTGCAGCTTGGCCGAGAGCCACACAGGCTGCAGTAAAGGCAGTAACAGAGACCTGTGTAGAAGAGTGGAGTAGGTCTGGCCGAAAAACAACCCCACAACGTGATTAAAAAGAACATTTTATTTGGTTCAAGTAAAGCAGCAAATGATACAAGGAGATACCTGCGATATACTGCCAGCTGCTAGCTATGAAGAAACGTGGGCCATGGTACTGTAGAGCTAGTGTAGAAGAACAAGAAGTACAAGAGAAAAATAATAATAATAAAAAAAAGGGTTGCAGGGTTGCCTGTGCTTCTCTAGATCATGGTGCATGTCAGCCACTGAAAGAGAAGAGGAAATTAGTCAAGAAAAAAAAAAACTACATCTGAATAAATTCAGAAACTGACCCCATGAAGAACCATGTTCCTCTGGGAAGAGCCTTCCCTCATCATGGTCCTTGTGTGGTATCACACCTTCAGTTATATGAGAAGTGTATGAGAATACCTGAGAGAGGTCCAGCTCAATGAATCCGCTTGAATGGGCATCGATCTTCTTGAACAATTCTACAAGACGGAGGACAGTCATTAGCAGACTCAGACTAGTTTACAGTATATTAAGGGTTAAAGTGCAGGCACTAGTTGTGTGGATGAATAAAAAGCAATTCATCAATTTGATATAATCCCAAAATAAATAAAAAAACAGCCTGTCCAGCTCAAGCCGATCAAGTTGGCTGACTATCTTAGCTCTTGACCAGCACAGGGTGTGTTTTTGTTGGAGTTTCATGGTGCAGCAGGTCTACAAGCATGCTGAGCTGCATGCAACCAAGCCAGACAACCAGTAAGACTATGCTTGCCAGCATAGGGTAGCTATGTTTTGGGCTGGATGACCAGCTTTTTAACCACCTTGACCATCAAAGATCAGCTTAGACCATCCAAAACCAGCTCCCAGCAAAGGCTGTATGTTTCAGCATGGATAACATTAACTGTAGGCTTAGATCATCCAAAACCAGCTACCAGCAAAAGCTGTATGTTTCAGCATGGATAACATGGATAACATGTTACATGTTTCAGCATGGATAACATAGGTTATGTTATCCATGCTGAAACATACAGCCTTTGCTGGTAGCTGGTTTTGGATGATCTAAGCTGATCTTTGATGGTCAAGGTGGTTAAAAAGCTGTAGATAACCGAACCGTGTTCATTTAGCACCAACTTGAGTCATGATTTAGTCTTGATTTTACATTCATTTATCATTTTATGTATGTTTATGAGTTGTCTGGTTACTGATCATGACTAGTTAGTAACCTAGCACTTTGAGGAGTCGTAAAAAAAAATGTGTGGCGTGAGATCACGGCAAATTGTGTCTTACTGTGAGCCTCACGGGCAGCCCCGTTAAAGACAAATACAAGTACAAAAAAGGCTAAAACAAGTATGTATGATACTTTCTAATAATAGGAGACACTGCAGTGCTGTAAAATGTACAGTACTGTAAACAGCGTTTTCATGTAATGTATTGTAAATATAGCTATTTTGCTAAAACCTGTTTATGTTTTAAATATTTAGGTACAAATAGTGGCACGTTTTTCCTACTACTACTAGAATTCAAGTACAATAGCATAATGTCATTTAAGAAAACAGTATGTTATTGTAAAGCACATAGCAAATCTGTACAGTGAATACTCACTGAACATCATCTCCAGGCGCGTCACACAGGCCACAAAGTTGTCAAAGTCAATGGTCATGTCCTCCTCTCCATATCGGGCAGCCAGAAGCTGATGGATAGTGTTGTTCAGACTGAAGCCTGTGGCAAAGAAAACCACTTAGCATCAGATACTTTATTTTTACCTTAAACACCACACAGAAGTCTGAATGGCCAGTGAACATACCTGTTTCCTTTAAAGCCATACGCATCTCTGGTGTACTCATGCTGCCAGATCCATCCACATCATTCTTCTTGTATATGATCTATATGAGAACAGTGCAAGTATTTAAACCCCCCTTAGGGGTTTTCAACCATTCCAGATTCAACCAGTCCATACTTGAACTTGTGCACATAACTATTTAGTGCAGAAACTCACCAAGTACTTCTGAATTTTCTTCCACAGCGTGGCGAACTCACCCATTCCCAGCTTGCCATTACCACTCTCCTGTTTCTCAGTTAAGGAATGCTGGGCTAACAGCAACATGTGAACTAGAAATAAGCTACTTAAGTTCATTCCAATTTTCGAGTGGGAATAATTATCAAAAGGATACATCCATGAGGTTTACCATGAGCCTACATGTATCTAAACTGAAGCCGTCTGTTTTAATATCTGTTCCTGTGGGGAAATTCGTTGATTAGGCCGTTGGTTGGTTGTAATGACATATGCTTCATATAAAACATATTTCTTCGCGTATTTCCACAGAACTACTTACTTTTGGCGACTACTTTATTGAAAATTGTTCTCAGCTCAGTTGCGGAGATCTCCATGTCCTGGTGAAAAGAGAACAAAGTCAGACATCTAAAGGCTTATCTTTAAAGTTGTGCTTTAAAGCGCAGATAACTTCGTTGCCAACTGGTAACAAACTAGACTTCCTCGCATTGGCTTCCTCACATTGTGCTGCGCAAAGCTCCTTAATTACATGGCTTATCAGTGAACTGAGAGCACTGAAGGTTGAACAAGATCAGTTTTAGACTGACAAATGACAAAATGTCTTCACTTGATCAGACAACACACAGTTTTCCATTGTATGTACTGTCAAAAGCTTGTCCAATCAAAGACGGTTAAGAGTCCATGATACAGCAAAGGTTTAGCAAGTTGTCTTTGCCTTCTGCCCTTCCCCTGAGACATCAGCAAAGGCGACAAGTCAGCATACAGAGAGGAGGTGCAGCAGCTGACAGACTGGTGTACAGTCAACAACCTTCACTGGAATGTAGAGAAGACCAAGGAAATGGTTGTTGACTTCAGGAAATCAAGACCGGACCACTCTCCGCTTAACATCAACGGCTCCTCTGTGGAGATCGTTAAGAGCACCAAGTTCCTTGGTGTCCACCTAGCGGAGAACCTCACCTGGTCCCTGAACACCAGCTCTACAGCCAAGAAAGCCCAACAGCGTCTCTACTTCCTCTGGAAGCTGAGAAAGGCCCGTCTCCCTCCACCCATCCTCACCCTCTTTTATAGGGGGACCATAGAGAGCATCCTAAGTAGCTGCATCACTGCCTGGTTTGGGACCTGCACAGCCTCTGACCGCAAGTCCCTCCAACGCATTGTGAGGACAGCTGTCCTCCGTTATGGACATTTACACTGCCCGCTGCATCCGCAAAGCAACCAGCATTGTGGATGACTCCACCCACCCTTCACACAGACTGTTCTCCCTCCTGCCATCAGGAACAAGGTACCGCAGCATCCGGTCCAACACGACCAGACTCTGCAACAGCTTCTTCCCCCAAGCCATCAGACTCCTCAACACAACTCAACTTCTGACCTGATATCTTTCTGGTACATGTACACTCTCCCTCTCTCTCTCTCTCTCTCTCTCTCTCCAACCATTTACCCCAGGAAAAAAGGGGAAGCATTTTTGCACAAAGTCATTGCACTAATAACTTTACTTTACTACCTCACTGGACTCTATTTATTACACATTGCACAACTTGCACACTACTGTCAATTATTTATTATTCTCTGGTCTGTACTGTGTTGTGTTGTCTGTCCGCACTTGTTTGTTTGTGTTGCACTTGTGTTTTGTATGCACTGTGTCTATGTTGCACCATGGTCCCGGAGGAACGTTGTTTCGTTTCACTGTGTACTCTGTATGTAGTTGAAATGACAATAAAACCCACTTGACTTGACTTAACGAGTGGGACTGGCTGAAAGGATGGTACCTCAAGACAATACTGATCCGACACCAGGTATCAGTACTGAGCTGATATTAACGGCTTTGGCCATCGGAGGGAAAAAGTGCATCTGATCAAAATCTGGACCAAATCTAGCCTGAAATAGCACATCCTCAAACAGTGTAACATCATGGTGTTAGCAGTGTGTTTCTTTCTGAGAGGAGGTGTGTTTAACCACAGTTTCATTTAGAAATTTACCCCCTGACTAGATTAGTGGCAAAAACAGCCATTAAAATGGGATCAGATGTTGCAGCTGGTCTCTTAGGTAAAGTGCATTAGCTTAGGTTATGACCTAAATGATTCTAATGATTTACCTCTCCAGCCAGCTTTGTGAATAGGCCCCTAAATCCAGCGTCAACTTCATCCTCCGACACAGTGTCCTGACAAGGTACAAACATGTATCAGTAGCATTCAATACAAACATCCAAAAACCTTAGAGATAAAGAGAGTTTCTCACGTCTTCAAGATCGGCCTCTACAGGGTCATCACAGATCCTGAAAGAGATGTCAGAGAAACTGAATCAGTAGGAAGTATTTATGAACACATAGCAGACATATCCATTTTGTACGTTGTTCCTAATAAACAATCAAAATGGCACACAGGAGATATAAAGCTCTAAACCAAATACACACTATAAAGACAAAAGTATTGGGACAGCTGCTCATTCATTGTTTTTTATGAAATCAAGGGTATTAAAAAGAGTTTATCCTGCTTTTTTGGAGTTACTGTCTCAACAGAAGGCTGTCTTCTAGATTTTGAAACATTGCTGTAAGGATCTGATTGTATGAATGTTGGATGATCACCACCTCACCTTATCTCCAACTCCCAAACTCATCCCAAAAGTATTGGATGGAGCACCAACCATCATTCCAGAAAACACAGTTCCACTGCTCTACAGCTCAGTGCTGGGGGGCTTCATACCCCTCTAGCCCACTCCAGGCATTAGGCAGCATGGTGCCAATAAGTTCATGTCTATCTCCCCCAGAGAGTCATATTCTATTGGTAGTACTTCTCTACAGAGCCTAGACAAGCTGTGTGTGTATTTGCACATCTGTGTCAGCAAAGGAGTAGCTGAAAGCACTCATTAGAAGGGATGTCCGTCCACATACATAGATACATATAGTGTGTCTATCAGTATTGAATATAAGGGCTAAAAGATATGAAGGTTCTGTCATCAATAAAGGTCAATGCAAAGGTTAAAGGAACTTTAATAACCTATCCATAATATTGGCTGATCTAATTAAAAATGTAATCTATACATCTAAGTGAAACTATATAGTTTTAGTTTATCATTTGTTGCAGCCAGCAACGACATTTCTCATTTTAAACTATAATATATATATATATCATATAAACTACTCTGTAAAAATGAATACTTATTAAATAATGTAACATAAACCCAGTTCTAATTGCATGATAATGATATGATGTTACCCTGTAACATTTCAGACTTTTTTACACATGTAAGCTTCATACTAGCCAAACTCACACTAGCATTTTGAACTGGAAAGTCAACGTTATGATGCAGTTCTATGCAAAAAGCAAATCTGACAATACAGAATGTTAATCATATGTAAATGAGACGGCAGTAATAACTGTAGTTCTTCTAATCTGAACGTCCTCAGTGTCTTGAGTACATCTCTGAGACATTATTAAAGCCCAGCATTAATCGAAAGGTGTCAGCGCTCCTTACTGCATTTCAGACTGCTTCTCAGAGAACACGCGAACACAGAAGTCTCCGTTCTTGTGTGGCTCGAAGGTGGAGGGAACAACGAGGTACTCGCCAGGGGGCAGCTTGAAGCGGGTGCTGACCTCTCGCAGATTGATGAAGGTCTCAGAACGAGCTTTCTGAGCATGGGTCAGGAAAAACTCCTTACTGAGGTGGACCTCCTTCTGCCCATGAAACTGAGAGGTCAAAGTCAGAGAGAAAAGAATTAGAAATAGTAAGCCGAATCAATATGTATGAAAAGACAACAGTGGAAAATGATCATTCAGTGTGTGTGTATGGAATCTTATCCATGGTGACTTCTGGCTGGGGTGCTAACCTCAGAAGGGACCTGGAGTGACATTTAGAAAGAAGACAAATGACACAGGTTACTTTGAACTGAATGTCAAACATGATGTTTTCATGGAGATTCAGACAGAAAAATATGCACAGGCTCTGCTGCAGCTCATCTTTGATGGACCTGAATTGTCCATCTCTATATATTTAAATAGTTTAACTGGCAAAACCTGCTCACCTCATAGATGGCATAGCCAATGGTATGCATGTCCTCCCCAGATTTCCTCATCTTGCGCCGGTTCTTCTGGATGAGGCCGATCACTACACTACACCCAACCTCATTATCATCAGGATCGTCATCCTCCTCCTCCAGCCTGATCTTATACTGCGGATTCATCCAGAATGTGTCTGTGGGCAAGAATGTGGGCAGAGTTCAGTGCTTTTACATCCGTGCAGCCATTTTCGTCTGGTTCAGTAAAGTCTATATACTGGGGAGTTCTTACATGGATGGTTCCTGCAGCCGCCTGCTGTGGAGCCTCTCCTCCAGCCGCCGTCAAATTTGCACACACTCCAGTGCTTCACAGAGTCAGAAGTAAGAGTGTCAGGAGTCAAAGTGCAGATCTCCAGACGGGAATAATGTCGTGTGAAGTCTGTAAATGACATCCTGAACACAAACAAAAAGAGTAAACCCCCCCCAAAAAAACATCAATGTCAAGTTTTGATGACGAACACACACATAATAATCTAATAACACTCCAAGGCTTATTACTGTAAGCGTATTACTCTAAGACATAACTACAGGGACTTCTGTAGAAACTGGTGGGGTTATTCTTTGGAAATAGTAGTTTGTAATAACACTTTGACCCGCCGGCAGGCCATAAGCTTTTTAGGAGGTGAATGAAAAGTAATTAAAGTCCGGCTGATCAAATGAGCAGAACAGCTCATCTTGCAACAGAACACAAATTCATTTATTATGAGCAGGAACACGCTGTACTATAAACTATAGATCATAAACACAAGGAGGTTAAAGAAAATATATGATGGAACAGAGCTGAAAGGGTGGGGAATGGTGGTCAGTATTTTACAGCAACTTTATGTAGTCTGTCGAGGTGCATCCTAGTCTACATAGAACCACAAACTACAGCTTACCTCTCTAATTAGCTCTTGTGTTGAGGAGGGATAGGCAGCAAAAGCAGTCAGGGAACAGAGAAAAGCAAAGAGTGGAAATCTGGAGAGCTATGAGGTTTCTAGCCCCAATGGTCTAAAATGAGTCTGACTTGGTGTAAAGGTTCCACTGTGTTAAACGCATCAATTTTTACATCATAGGTCTTAATTCAAATTTATTCACCATGTACGTACTGTGCACTCACTTTTTCCCATGTACTCTGCTCTACACAAATCAGAGACCACTTTTATTTGTTGACTGTTTGTTTATTTGCTTACATTTCTAAAGAGAACTTGCATTAAGAAAGGGAAAGGAAGATCACCAAAACTGCCTCCAATGAGATAAACGGTATATCTGATTAAGAGTCAGATAGAAAGGGGCTGATACATTTTTAGGAGCAGATGGAACAAAGTGCACCACAGTGTTTCTGATAAAATGGCCAGTGAGTATAAATATAAGGTACATACAACTAAAAGACATACATAAAATATAACAAAATATGACCCAGCAGTTCTCAGTGTCTGGAAAAAAGTGGGTTTTATTACTGTACCAGAACTCGCCATCATCAGCTTTCACGTTTTCACGCTCAGAGGCATCCACGTAGTTCCACTCGGAGGAGCTACATAGCAACAGAGTATAGCAAGCAAGAGAGACATAATGGAAGAATACATTATATACAAGATTTAAATATGGCAGAGGGTGTGCATGCACATTTCATTAATTAAACAGTTAAGAACTTTTCCTTAAGAATTACTTGTAGTTATCATGTACCCATTCATATTTACTTTTTACTGACATTGGGCTTTAGTCACTAACCATTCTTAAAGTAAAATACTACAGAAAAAGATCTTGCATCTAACACTCTGGGTTACACATAGGGCCCAGTCCATTCCCCTCCCCCATATTCTAATCACCCACTACATTGTGAGCTATTCACAGGTTCATCAGGTAGGCACCTCCCGTCGTCAGTGTTTTCTCTGAATTAAGCCCATGACACCTCCAGAAGGCTCAACAGTGAGGCATGGCGTCCCAGATCCATATCCATTAGCATATTCTTATGAAGGTATTGGTGAATGAGGCCCATTGCTCTATATTATTAATATTTAATTGAATACTGTTTAAATGGTCAGAACTTGATCATACTTGTCACTCCAGGCTCCGGTCCACTCCACCTGACCCCAAGGGTTACGCACTCTGATAAGCTTTTCCTTTCGTCCACGGAAGTTGACCTAGTACACATGAAGTTTAATTTAGGTTTCTCTCACAACACTGCTTTAAGTATGGAACTACTCCAACAGCCTTTGCAGAGAATAAGAAAAGGAAGGAAGCCCAGATGGCTGACCTCAGTAGCCCCTGTCACAGAGTAGGCGTGTCCCTTCACTAGCTTCTGATAAGTGATGGCTTCAGAGTCTGCCGCACTGGTGATCTGCAGAGAAATGAATTTGCATGATTACCATAGGCAATAATTGGAAAATTTGATTCAATTACTAACAAAATACAGCGACTGCACAACAGCTCTATTATATACGACAGATATAGACAGATTAAGCTGAAAAACTGTGGAGCATTCCTTTAACATAAAAACAAGTCCACTGTCTCCTCAGTCATCTAAGCCTGACTAAAAACATAATTAGTAGGTCATACGTCTATGGAGCATCCCAACAGAGCACCAGATTCCAGAGCCTTCTGGACGATTTTGAACATGTCACGTGGAGCAGATCTGAGCTCATACATCTCCGCTATTCCTCCAGTGAAGTCCTCAAAGCCCTCAGTGGTGGAGCCCCCAGAGAGAGCCTCGTAGCAGCCATTCAGCCTTAGACACAGAGCAGGTCACAGCATAGTATTCAATGCAATGCAAGTTAAACATGAAACAAACTGCAGTCAGTAAAGTTTACGAGGAGCTAAGAATTATGTTTTTTTTAATAAAATACTTAAAAATAAAAGTGCTACAAAGGGTTCTTTGAGTCATGCCATAGTAGATCCACTTTTGGCTTCATGAAGAACATGAAATCATGCATCTGACCCATTTAAAAGTTCAGGAATCTTTCTTACAAGCATTGTTCTTCATGGAACCAAAAGTGGTTCTTCTATCAGTCAAAGAACCCTTTCTAGTACCATTATTTTTAGGAGTGTACCTCCATCATTCAATCAATTGTCCAGCAGCTGCTAAGTAAAATGGTAGCAATATGCTATTTTTTGGCCAAGCTCTTCCATAGCTGTTCCTAAATTGGCAAAAATCCCATATTATAGTCGACAAAGATCTGAATTAGGAGACTGGGAGGGCATTTCAGAGGGCATGCAATAGGTTACAATAAAAAGAGTGTAGCTTTTCAACGGTGCTCTAATGTTGTACTTTTGTTGCTGTTTCCTATCTGCCTAGTTCAGATTAGCTACAACAAAGTTCAGCTCAATAGTGTGGTATTTTAAACACAGTAAGGCAGATTCATAGAACACACTGCCATATTTACCATGTTGTTAAAAGCAAATATTGCCATGGTAACATTTATAAACAAGGATTATTGATGTGTTGGTGATTCATAACTTGGCAACAAAAATATCACTTCTTCCATGTAAGAAGAAGAAGTGGATTTATTGGCTTTCTTTATGACCTGTATATCTATATCATTACCCCCGGCCAATAGGAGTAGCGCATTAGACTATTGAGCCTCTCAGAGCCCAGGCATTGACTTGTCCATTGTTTATTTGTTGCTGAATTTACCTAAAAGTACTTCTGCTTCTTTTTTTTTTAATATGAGGCTCTAATTTTGTGTTTTCCTGTGTCGGCCAGAGGAGAATGGGTTCCCCTTTTGAGTCTTGGTTCCTCTCAAAGTTTCTTGCTCTTAATCTGAGGGGCTGTTTCCTCTGGCTTGTTCACTCCGGGCCCGGATCTCTTTAAAGCGCCTAAAATAAAATAGCATAACACTAAGGCAAGAGGGCTGAAATACAATTTTGTTAGTAAGTCCCATGCCCTTGAAGACTAGAACAGGGAGGCAAACTTCTGAGTTGTTTCTAAGTAAGTGTGCAAAGCCAAAGCCCCCCCAAATTGAGAAAAAGATGAAAGTTGGAGACAAGGAGGTGGAAGTTCTACGAGGCAATGTTGGAATGAGAATGAGGATTCCTATATAGGGCTGAGTGGGAGGAGTTTGGGGTGTGGACCATAATTAAGCTCCCAAAATCAAGCTATTCATAACTCCACTTTGCCTGGCATATCAAGTTTAATCAAGCTGGTCTAATCTGGTTTGAATCACCATCATGAGGCATCAATACAGTAAAGAACTTTCATACTTTCTATCTCACTGGTAAAACGTGTACAATAGGTGCACTCACTTAGCATAAGCCTTCTCCAGCAGGGCACTCCAGAACTCAGAGCCTGTGGCTGAATGCACAAACAGCAGCTCTCCATCTCTGCTAGGCAGACGGTCATCAATAACCACATCTACCCACTCTCCAAACTGCCAGAACTGCGGAGAATGCGAAGAATGAACAGTTAAACATACACAGCTGATTTCACACAGTCTCAGCACATCAGGACCTGTCTGGACGTGGCCTTCAGCTCATGAAAAGAATGTGCTAATCAGACTTTTAAATATAACATCTTTCCTCTTTTCACATCCTCTTATTAAAGCTAACAATACATCACGTTCGATTAAAGGCACAGATTCATCAGGCTGCGGAACAATAAACTTGATGTGGAATTGAAGTTGAGGGGGGGTGTAAAATTAAGCACACAAACACATTGGAAACACGCTTCCTCTGGGATAAGAGGGTGTTCCTCTATCCTGACTCACTGCAGCTTCCTATCCTGACAAGAACTTTCCACAAACCACACCTCAAACCCAACTATGCATGTGGGAACTCAGTGTTGGGGATTCTTTAGAATGCAGAACATCTAATGTAACTATAGACATTTGCTTGTGTTTCTTCTAAGGGTTTACGAGGACGTTTGGCAGTCCGTTCTCTCTAATCTTCTGGAAAGTCTTTGGAGTTTTGACTGTCAATCACAAAAGCATTAGTAAGTTTGTGAGGTGCAGATGTTCGATGATTAATTCGAGGATCCGAGGCGTTATTAAATGAAGTTCCATCCTACCAAGGCTTTATACACTTCTAGCTATTGCCTGACACTGCGGAAGGTATGCATCTGGTTTTCAATGATGTTTATGTAGGTGGCACATGTCAAATTGATGAATACATGAATGCCGAGACCCAGGGTTTCCCAGCAAAACATTGACCAAGACACTCCCTTCAACATCTTCACTTTACTCTCCTTTAGTGCATGCTGGTGCATCGCTTCCCCAGGTGGACGGCAGAGGCACCCGACCGTCAGATAAAAAAGAAAACAAGACTCACTAGACTAGATAACCCTCTTCCATTGCTCCCAGATCCAGTTTGGACACTCATTTGTCTAGATGTTCTGTAGCATACTCCAAATGCTACGTTTTGGGACAAGGTCACAATTAAGGTTTTTTTCTAATGACTCCTCCATGAAGAATATGCTGTTGCAAACAACGCTGCACAGTGGAACAGTGCACCACCACTTTTGTCTAACCCTTCCTGCAAGTTCTTGGCAGTCATGTGGTATGTATATATATATATGTCCAAATGTTTACAGACACCCCTTCTAATGAATGTATTCAGCTACTTACAGTTGCACCTATTGCTAACACACATAGCTTGTCTAGTCACTGTAGAGAAGTACTGCCAAAAGAATTGGACCCTTTGCAGCACATAAACATGAACCTACTGCCACCATGGCTAATGCCAGACCTGGGCTAGAGCGGTATAAAGCACCCCAACATTGAGAAGTGGATCTGTGTTCTCTGGAATTATGGGGCTCCATGCAATACTTTTGGAATGAGCTGGGATGCTGATCATCCAACATCCTGACCTCACCAACGTTCTTGTTGCTGAATACAGTATATATATTTTTATATATACTGTATACATGTGAATAGTGCTTATAGCATGAAATATGAAATCAAGTGTAAAATCACCCCCTGTTTACCTGGAAGTGGAAAATACCAGCATAGTTATCTCCAAAGCCTTGGTCTGTTGGCACAACCCGACCCAACACATCTTCATTAAGTGTGAGGGAAGCAATCGCTGCCAGGAGCCAACAATCACCTAAAGATGGAAAAACAGAAAATGTCTTACAGAGAATAACAAATACATTATATTGTAATATACAGGAGCATAATAAATATCAGTGGATGAGAGCACAGAAGTTATTACCGTTATTACACTAAATTATTCTTTACATAATTACAGCATTCCAACATTGTTTTTCAGTGAAAGTAATACTGCAGTGCAGCATCTGCAGCATAGGAAGATTGCATGACCACAGAAAATAACTGAAAACATAGGAGTACTGCTTTAACTCAGCTAACTGCACGTAGGACTTCATTTCCCATAAGCCCTCAGTAAGTACCTAAATTCTTTCCAGACCTTCTGGAGATTTTTGCACACTGCATGATCCAGCCACACCCAGGGGGCCTGTGCTCACCACAAATCTTACAAAGACCACTCAGTTCAGCAGCGGAGATATCTTTCTTTACAGAACAGCTGGTTTTTAATAGCTTTGCAAGCAGCTTTGTATCACGCTAAACAAACCAGACTAGAGATTCTTGCTGTTTTCCATGTTTTGGGATATGTCATAACATATGCTAAGTAATGCTAAGTAATAATGTCTGCTCATATATCTCCATCATGGAGTCTATGTGTGAGGAAATGCTCTAGCTTTCGTTAAACAGAGGCAGTCAAAAGAATCACACAACTAAAGAAACAAGGAGCGAGGGTGGTTTAAATTTGGGGAAGGGACGGGCCTGGGCTTGGACTAAAAAGCATGGAAAACGATACAGCCTGAGATGTGGCTAAAAGCAAAGCCAAAGATTTAACTGTGTGCGTATGCAGAGAGAACTTCTTACATGACTCATGCAGCCAGGCTCTTTTTGGCTCAGCTCGCACATTTGTCTTGTGACTTTATACAAATGAATTCATTGGTTACAGACAGCTTCATAGCAACAGCTAGAAAAACTAGAAGGGATGTAACAATTGAATTGCAATGTTGCTAGCATCCAGCAATTATCATAAATAGCATTCTGTAAAATGGGGCAAGAGTGTTAGATGTTAGGACACTATCATGCACAGCTTTTGTTTTAAATATTATAATTGTATAATGCTGCAATAAAACAATAGTGGACACAGTATGTCCTATTTATTTTATTTTTCAGCTATTAGTCCTAATGCAGATTCCATTATGAATTATTTGATAACCGGTTAGTTTAGCCCCCTTTGTGGCATCCCACAGGGCTTTGTTTTAGGGTTGAAAACTGTGCTATTAGTGGCAGTAAAGTAATTTTAAGAGCGAATAAATAAGTTGTAGGCCGACACTTTTTTGATATATTGAGATGTTGGCTATGATAGCACTTGAACATTACAAAAAACATTGTATGTGAACCATTATGTGAGTTTTTCCATGGTTTATTCTTACCCTAAAGTTCTCCATCTTGCCTTTTGGGAACCTCGTTTGTGTCATTTACAAATTTACAGTTTATTAATAATGGACAATGTAAGGGACAGGCAGACACACAAACAGACATAAATTATTTCTGTGCTACCTTCAGTTATGTCTTACAGCTGATGAACAGTCTACTGTTTCTTTAATTCGAGGTTGAGACTGATGTTTTGGAATTTCCAAAACTTGTAAATGCCTTGAAACAATGAGTCACGGAAAACCACTGAAAACCAAACTGTAAGAAAACGGTAACAAAATTACAGAGGTCATGCTCCATTGCACTAAATACAATACCTTTTATATTTGGGGTACTTTCCCTATTTGCCAAATGTTTTACAAACCTAATCTAAGCACGTTACATGGCAATATTTTGCTTTCACTGTAGTTCATTTGTATGGTGAATTGTCACAGAGCTTTGTTTTGCAGAAATCTTGATTCTATCCAGGTCCAAGCTCTAGTATCCAAGCTCCCTAAGATGGCATTGAGGAAGAAACACTAAGAGGAACCAAGACTCAAAAGAGGAACCCATCTTCTGGGTGCCACCGGATACTAGAGTCATCATAAACCATACACCAACTGACGCAATCAGCACTGCATTGAAGGAAGAACCGCTAGATAAACCAGCGAGATCTACATTTGATATCACAGATAAACATCTGATAACAACAAACAACAAACATGTAGCTACACACTTTGAGTGTGGTTCACACAGATAAACAGCTCCTGAAAGATAATGCCTGTATGGCACTTCAGCATCGGAGAGGTTACGCCATAACCTTTAGATGAACCAGAAAAGCCAAAGTTTACTGATTTCAAAATTAAAGATGTGGAATTACCCAAGAAGTGTTCACAAATGCAACTCGTTTAATGCTTACGTATAAAGATAGGTGGGGAAAGGCCCTATAAACAGTGTAATTGCAATTGTAATGTTTGCAGTCTGCAATTACATGTGAGACCTGGGAAAGATGCACACTGTTCCTTATAATCTTCCTGGTTTTGCATTCAGTAAACAATCTGAGTTTTCCAACAATTACAGAAAACGTAAGCTTACCCAAGCTTCCTTGACAAATATCAGTTCTTGTCGCTCCACCAACAATGAACTCCGGACTGGATGTCAACTCCTACAGCAGCATTGGGAAAAAACATATGTGTTATGATAGCTACTCAGGCACAGTCCATATTCAATGTATTGCTTCATTCAGATTCTAGTAGATGAACTCAGGGTATAGGCCAAGACACAGGCCAAGACTGATTGATAGCAGTACAGCATTTTACACACACTCACATACACAAATATAAATACACAAAAGCACGTGTCCAAAAGGCCCAAATTGTATGTTCTTTAAATCAGTGCTGAGCAGTCAATGGTCATAACATATTATTGGTGCGTCCTTATATTTCTATTACTCAAATGTTAAGTATAGCTTGTGGGCTTACAGCTCTAATGTTGCATTATAATGTTGTTCCCGAGTAAAAAATCAGAACTTAAATTACATCATAGCTTACACGACACTGGACACAGCAGGAAATTCCAATGATTTTTTTCGTTTTCAGCAGTCAGTAAGTGACATGCCTTTTCTCCAGAAACGTATTGACTTTTGTATCTTCACCATGGTGATGACAGGAGCCAGGGGTCACAAATATAGCCATTTTATTTCCTGTCTGAAACCACTCTAAAGTCTGAGGTTAAAATAACAGTCAACAGTGTATCTCTCAGCCATAAATGTCTTTTACTAATCAAGTTTTGCAAAAAAATAGTATTGTCACATCTGCGAGGGAGCGTCAAGAGGCCTTAAACATTTCAGACATATGGTTCCTGTCACCAACACTATTTGCAACTCAGTAAGTTTCTTTAGATCAGTGCACTTCACAAATCAAGCTCGCTGACTTGGCTTACATCATAAGTTTAACTCTGGGTGTAATTTCAAAGGTGAATTCCCATTTAGTGTCTTATCATATAGCACCCATCCACTGCATTCACCTTTGTTAAAACACTAAGGTGAAAAAAACACACCATTTCTGTATACACAGCAAAGCTGCTCTTTTTTTTATTATAGGTGCACTGTATAGCCAGCAGAGCATAAATGGCTATGACTGAGAGACAGCAGGCCTATTGAAATGTGAGCAGCTAACAGAAAGACTATGGTAGTTAAGAAAGCCACATTGTGCAATTGTGGTGAACATAAAAGCATCTCAGAATGTACAACACATCCAGCCTTAAGGCAGATGGGCTACAACACCAGAGAACAAAGCCAGGTCCTACTTCTTTCAGCCAAGAACAGAAAGCTGAGGCTGCAGTGGGCACAGGCCCACCAAAACTGGACAGGTGATGAATCTGAAATCTGAAATTGTAACCAACAGCATGAATCCATGGACTCAACCTGCCTTGTGTCAGCAATGGTGAGGATGGTGAGTATTGTTGCTGACCACGTTCTTCACAGTTTGCCCATCTTCTAACGGCTACGTCCAGCATGTTAACGTCAAACCACGTCAAAAAGCACAACATGTCTCAAACTGGTTTCACGAACATGACAATGAGTTCAGTGTTCTCCAGTGGTCTTCCCAGTCACCGGCTCTGAATCCAAGAAGATTTCCATTTCATTTTCTGCTGGAATTTTGAGTCAGCATGGACCAGGATCTGAAAGGAATGCTTCCAGCATCTTGTGGAATCCATGCCACGAAGCTTTGAGGCTGTTTGGAGAGCAAAAGGAGGCCCTTCGGAGAGTATTTAGTACACAGTGTTCCTAGTAAAGTGCTAGGTGAGTGTGTAAGCCAGGACAGATAGACACTGCACATACACTAAGCATATATTTTCCAACTCTTGGTGTCCAGGATGACCTCAGGGTGATTCATTTGCTGGCCTCATGTCAGCACTGGCTTTAAACTCTGTTATTTTCTATAGTACCATCATCAGCTGTATAAGAGTCAACAGATCAAACTTTTCCTGCAGGGAATTAGGAAATAGGATATAGTAGAAGTTTTGAAGACTCAGCAGCTAATTAGATCACTTGGAGGAACAATGGGCGTTTCCATCACTTATCAGTCCAGGATTAAAGCAGTATTCTTGCTCTCTAAGGATTTAAAGATTGTATATGAAAGAGGGGGGGGGACTCACCCCGGGTCTTTTCCACTCAACGCCTCTGGTTTTGGACGATCTTGGTCCCAGCTCGTTAAATCCCAGAGATTCGGGGCTGGCCGGAAAAGTGGAGTCGCAGAACAGCTGCCCACGGCTCAGACATTCGCTCCTCAGACCCTCAAAGTTCTGGTTCAGGTACTTCACCGCATTGGCGTTGGTGCCGAAGCCCGCGGCCAGTGCCCTTTTCTTGGCCAGCGTGGACGCTACTCCGGACATCCTGAGTGTTGAGCTCTGAGAGTTTTCTCCCACCCAGCGCTGGAGCTTTAAGCGAGAAACTCATAGGAGGTAATTCCTCCCTCTCTCCCTCTCCCTGTGGAAAATAACAGCCATCCCGCACTCCGCCTCTGGATCCTGACAGGCGTGGCGATGGCAAACAAGCGCCTTCACTGTATTTAGGCTGGAAGCCTCTACAAGAGGGAAATGAAAGTTTGGTTATAGTTTTCAGACACTGCTGTTTAGCTAGCATTGCCAAATGCAGTGTTTTCCCCTGAAAACGAACCATTAAAACCATTGCCTAGCTGACCACACTGTTACAGATACACACACACATCTACTGGACACATGTGAAGGCCAGATGTTGGGTAGGTGGGAATTAGCTGAATGGTTGCCATCATCTTACATTCTTTGTAAAAAAAAAACAAAGTCAAATGTATTAGAATAGCTTTTTACAACTGTTGTTGTCACGAAGCAGCTCTTTTACATAATTAGTAATTAGTAAAAGACAGAGAAAAAATAATAAAATAAGAAGACATGAAGGATCCAAGACCCCCAGTGAGCAAGGCAGCAGCGACAGGGGCAAGGAGAACCTCCCTCAGAGCTGGAGGAAGAAACCTTGGGAGGAACCAAGACTCACAAGGGGGACCTGACCCGTCCTCCTCTGATTAGAACTGTTTATTAATTATTGATAAAAATGACCAAACCGTTTATACTGTTGAACTGCTCTGATCATAATCATAATATAATAATCATGGTGTGGTAGAACTGAATATAGTCATGGCAGTGATGGTCAGAGTAATGAGAGTATAATAGTTAATAGTGGTGATATTATTAATAGTGGCAGAGAGTTAAGAGTCCATTTAGGGTTTAACATGGTCATTAGACAGGTAGCAGTGGTAGGAGGGTGTGCAGCTGGTCTGGCATGGGTGGTGGTGGGGGTGGAAGGCCTGCTGGTTGTACTGGTAGGAGGCAGCTGGTCTGACGCTGGTAGAGGGGACCTCAGCGGGTGAGCATTTACTTGGAGAAGGTAAAGAGACAGAGTTAGTCCTGAAGTCAAAAAAATAATAAAAAAAATAGCCTGGCAAGATCAAGATGGTCAAACTGGTTTAAGATGCTTACCAGCTTAGCTCTTGACCAGCATAAGGTCTGTTTTATGTTGAGTTTGATGTTTAATCTGGTCTAAAAGCCATGACCAATCAGCATGGTTGACCAGCATGACCATCATGATGATGCAAGCCTCCAATGCAGCCATCTTCAGCTCTTGCTTGTTTCGGGCCTTTGTGCCCTTTGAGTTTTGTCTCTTCAGCAAGTGGAACGCATGCTCAGTTGGATTTGAATCACTGGAACTTGAGCAGATAGGATCCTGTGTGTCTCAGAATCCATTGTGCTGCTGCCGTCAGCAGTCCCATCACCAGTGAAGATAAGTGTACCACTATCTATGGCAACCATACTTTCCCAAGCCTTGACATGTTTCGCAGATGAGGTGGTGTGCTTTGGATCGTGTGGGCAGTTCCTTTTCCTCTCCACACTTTACTCTTACCATCACTCTGAGACAGGTTAATCTTGGCCGTATCCATCCACAAGACCTTCTTTTCCAGAATTCTGCAGCTCCTTTAAGTCCTTTCTCTGCTAACTGTGACCTGGCCATTGTGGTATTAGCGGTTTGCACCTTGTGGCCTCTGTATTTCAGTTCTGGTCTTCTGTAGATAGTAGTCTCTGATAATCACACACCCACCTCCTGAAGGCTGTTTCTGATCTGTCGAGCAGACAAGTGAGGACTTCTCTTTACCTTCCGGTCCTTTCGTTCATCCTACTTACTGATATTCCACACAGTGGACGTTGTAATCCCAAGGTTGGACAGATCTCTCTAATGGTTTAACTCAATGGTTTTTCAGCCTCATTAGAGCTTCTTTAACTTTCATTGGGACGGCTCTTCTCCGCATGTCAAACAACGACTATTACAAACCTAAGTATCTCATGCCTGCACTAATAAAGCAATGGAATACACTTGATTATTCATAAAGTCCTGAAATGACTTAAATTAAAATTAAATGACCCTTAAATTAAACTCTGGAATGTGTGCTTTAATCAAGTCTGATTGGTTTGGCACTGTACATGTCAAGTCAAATCCATCACTACACAATGTCTCATGTCTTGCAACCATGTCATGCTATTACAGCCATTACAACCATATTATTTATAATAACAATTTCCTGCTATTATATTATGAGACACTCCTCAGACAGCTTGTTCAACCTGTAGACGTTTGGAGATCACTCCAAATTACTCTTAGCAAATTCTTAGCCTAGATTCAGACTTCAAGCACTGCACGCTCCTCTTAAAGTGTTTATTAAGTGAATACGTGACCTAAACCTTAAATCTACACCTAAACATAAAAGGGTAATGGTAAGGTTAGGGTTAGATGTAGGAATACATTCAATATACAATCATTTACATTCAGCTTAGAGTTCAGTGGCATTTAAAAGGCAGTAAGCTCAATGTTAGTTGAATATCTACGAGGCGTCTACAATGGACCAGAACAGAAGGGTAATGCAAGTGGGACGTACTGTGGCCAGTTACTCCAAACACTTCCCCTATTACAACGTCATACTCACCTGTATTGCCAAGCCTTTCTAGAGAAGCTGGTTGTCCCTCAGCTGCTTACATATAAACAGGGTCATTTGAGTGTCACAAAATGCTCCATGTTGTGTTATAATCCTTCTTTTCTTTATAGTTTGATGACTGCATTACTTTTCATTTAATTCCCAGCTACTGAAGAGCCTTTACTAATGTAACTATAGTTAATTCACCAAACAGCCTCGGCCAAGTCTGTACATTTTGCCCTCTTGTCATGTTATATCTCTATTCATGTCTTTTTAATAGAAAACAAACATTTAATTATTGTTTTTTTTTTCTAAATTAATACAGGGTCAGAAACATACATACAGCACACCTAATATTTGGTTTAATGTTCCTTAGCAGGGTGGACCTTGACCAAAACCCATGGTAGCCATCAACAAGTTTGTGGCAGATTTTTGGCAGATTCAATTAAGTTCAACTAAATTGGTTGGTTTCCTGTCACAAACCTGACTTTAGGCAAAGTTCATTATAGGGTTGATAGGCCATTCCAAAAGCTTAATGTTAGTCTGCTTTATCCATTTACAAACACCTATGGTGTGTGTTTGGGGTCACTGCCCTGTCCCATAAACATCTGCACCTTAGAGTAAACCTGGGTGCTAGCTTCTTATTTATTCACTTGGAAACCCTATAAATGAGGCACATAATAAGCCTACAATGTTTATGCAGAGAAATTAGCTTACAGTTTCATAACTTCTACATTAGACTACTGCTCTGCAGTCAGTCCAAATAGGCTCACTGGGTGCTCAGCAGAAAAGTTCTGAGCATATTACTCCAGTCTTGTTGAGTTTACACTGGCTTCTCGTTAAGATCCGCATTGACTACGAGTTCTTGCTTATGACATTTAAAGCTCCTGGTGGCCTAGCTCAAGCAGATCATTCCAATTTCTTGATGTGTTCTAGCCCATCCAGACTGCATCGCTCAGCTGGGGCCAGGCTTACTATAAACTCCCAGGATAACTCACAGCTCAGTGAGTACAAGATCTTTGTGTTTGGAGGGACATGTAACGCCAGAATTAAAATAGAACAACTTTAATTTTTAGAAGAGTAATATACATAATAAAAACTCACATGCCTATTTTGTGCCCTTAAGACCAACATTAACCTAATTTGAAAACAATCATGGATTCGTACATGTCATACATTTTTACCATGTATAGATCACAACATATATAGTGCAGTGTATTATACAGGACAGCAGACACTGACCAATCACATCCTGAAGAGTGTTTGTGATTGATCAGGATCAAGAATTCTTACTTGGCTCACTAGGCCTGCTAGTAATTGGCTTACTTATCAGCTTACTTATTTAAGGCCTTCATTGGCACAACCCAATTTTGTCCAACCAAGGTCCAAAAATAACCAAAGACCTAGGATCAAGACTGCATACTGGAAACTCCCTATAATTGCACTTATGAAGCAATTAAGCACAATCACAAACACTCACAAACACCAAAATGGGCAGCCACACTATATGGACAAAAGTATTGGGACATCTGCTCATTCATTGTTTTTTTCCCCCAAAAAACAAAGGTATTAAAAAGAGTTTATCCTGATATTGTTGGAGTAACTGTCTTTACTGTCCAGAAAAAGCTTTCTACTCAGTTTTGGATAATAGCATTCAGCATCAAGAGCGTTGATGAGGTCAGGAGGCTGGATGAGCACCATTCCACCTCAGCCCCAACCCTCAGTATTCAAACTATCCCAAAGGTACTGGATGGAGCATCCAACATCATTCCAGAGAACACAGTTCCACTGCTCCACAGTTCAGTGCTGGGGTTTCTTTACAGCTCTCTAGCCCATGCCTGGGACTGGGAGTAGACAAGCTGTGTGTGTGTGTGCATCTGCACATATGTGTCAGCAATGTGTGACACAGACTTAAAGTAGCTCAATGTATTTATTAGAAGGGGTGTCCACAAACATTTGGACATATAGTGTTTGTGCAAATACTGGCCTACATGGTTAAACTAAAATATACAGAAATACCTTTGGTTAAAAACTGGTAATTAGTGTGGAACAGGGTCTGTCTTAATGACTGTCATCTGCCTGACAGGTGTTAATAGGAGTGTCTTTACCCCAAAACAAAAGGGCATGATATCCCACATTAGGGCTGTATATAACGACTAATGGAACTGAGCTTGTTTTACCATCCATCAGCACACCACTCTCCTCAAGGTGCAGACCCACTGTGTGCAAATCGGTCTTATAAACTCCTATCTCCTACCTAGTCTCTTTAAATGGTTCTTTATGGACATCATGTTTACAGAGATGTGTGAGTGTTTTTGTTTACCAATAATTAAGGTTATTTTAAGGTCATAAATCTCGATTATGGCTTGTAGAACCATTTGAAGCACATTTACAGTCCACCACTG
The DNA here is from genome assembly GCF_030463535.1 of Salminus brasiliensis. Classification (NCBI taxonomy): domain Eukaryota; kingdom Metazoa; phylum Chordata; class Actinopteri; order Characiformes; family Bryconidae; genus Salminus; species Salminus brasiliensis. The sequence goes on along the minus strand of NC_132881.1, from coordinate 7,787,369 downwards.
TTCTATATGCTTTCTCCCCAACAGTGCCATCAGCTCCCAGCATTGCTCTTTCTCAACTCTGCCTTTGACTAAAGTGTGAACACATCATCTGCTGATCTCAAGCATGGATTTGGCATGTTCTGCCTCAGTCACTGCTCCTGATCCAGCCCCAGGCACTCATACAGTATAACCCAGGACTCAGGTACTGATCCTACTCCTCCTACCCCATGCTGACACATGATGCTACACTGCCTCCTGCTGTTCCTAAAGGTTTTAGGGTGTGTCACTGGATCACAACTGAAATGGGTTGCAGCTTAGGGAAATGGCACGCCCAGTGGCCAGGGTGGTAGAACCACGACATAGCCTTTGGTGACAATGGCTACTCCCATTACAGCATTATGCCTGGATCAGTTGGATCATTGACTGCCCAGTAGTGCGTACTGCTTGTCTTTTTTTTTTTGCTCTCTTTCCTTCCATGTATTTTTTTTGTTATTTGGGTGAACTGGGTGGGTCACGTCCTTCAGCACTCTTTGTTTGTTATCCCAGTCGTTGCCAGGCTATTTTCCCTTTATTGCCTATAGTACCACCCTGTGGTCTAGCCTTTTTTTCCAGGCTTGTTGTTTTTTTCTACGGGATCTGCCATGCACTAGCATTTAGCATATTTACCATATTTAGAATAGCCTTGCTTTTCTCCTCCTGCTCCTTGCTTGATGTAGTTCTCCAGGGCAAGTTTTCTCACTTCCATTAAGCCTGCGTTCAGTCAACATGCCTGTATTCCCTGACTTTAAGTATTTATCCTTCAACAGGGTTAAGAAAAGGTGTTAAAAAACAAAAATATGGAATATATAGACCATTTAATGTCATTATTATATATCAGTCTGTTCTGTAACTAGAAAACTCTAATTTGAAAGTTTATGGAATGAGATCTTTATATCTAAATACTTCTCTAAAATGTTCTATATACTCCACCATGCCATACAATCATTATTTCAAGTGCAAGGGCTGTAAATTCCTCAAATGCCACCCCTGCAAGCTCACAACAGATTCATCATGACTCAGCCACAGGTTTCAGTAGTCAGTAGCTTGTACGTTCAACACCACCATATTCGATACACTCAAAGAGCCAATTGACCAACCTTTATTTTTCAGAGCGTGTCTTTTTCCAGGAACCTGTGGCTGAGCCATGATGACGCTGTCGTGAGCCTACAGGGGTGGCATTTAAGGAATTTACTGCTCAAACTGCACTTGAAATAATCATTGTTTTCTTGGTGCATACATGTTGAAATAAGTACGGACTGGCAGCCCATAATTACATCTCTCACTGAAAAGACTACCTGACCTCTATGCTTCAGATCTGTGCATCCTGCAGCCTGTGTTATCCTTCAACATCGCCTGACTCTGCCCTCTGCTGACCATATCTGTGCGCTACCCCCGGTACAGCTGGGCATCTGTATACAGAAACATAATGCATGCATAGGAGCAGATGTGAGTTATACAGTATATCTGTTTTAGTACCTCTGTTATTAGTGTAGCGCAGCTACTTGGATTCAATGATTTTCTTACCTTCAAATGTTTCTTTAAATTCGAGTGAGTGAGAGAATACTTACTGCTGGAGGACCTGAATGTACATTGGACATTTTATTTTTTTCCTTTTCATCGAGTTTCAGTACACACTATGCTGGGATTGCACCTGCAAGTTTAGGGTTCTCCACAGGGGGCGCTGTTACATAATGTTTTTTTGTATTCTGATTACGTTATGTCCCAGCCATGGTGTTGTCTAGCTAGCTGGCTATATAAACAGACTAGGGGTCACTGAGTACCCAATGGGTTAGTCATGTTTTAACCAAACATCAGGTGAAACAGACAAGCTGGTTTTATAATCAGCAATATTAGCTATATATGGCTCGGAGTTGAATAATTGTGGCCTGGTAGTATTAATCAGTCATTTCGCTACTCAAAAATAGCTAGCTATCATTCAACTGATAAAGACATTCTAGCTCTGCATAAAAGCTGAAAGTGATCAATTCTTTCTTTGTGGGGTTCAAGTGTAACAGTGGCAACTATTGGTTCTTTGCCTGGTAAATGGTTCTTCGTATGAATGGAAAAACACTAGTAGATGGTTCTTCAGAGGAACAGCTTGGTGAAATATCTGATTAACTTTTATTTGTGTAAGTGATCACTTTATTATCACTTTTTCAATGTGTTTTGGCTCATTTCCATACTTCTTCTCAAGGAAGTACAATATATATATTGTGGTGGAAGTTGAGAAACAACACACCCCTGTCTTGTATTGCAGTGAGTTATAACTTTATTCGAGCAACAGAATATAGTCGCTGCCAACAAGTAAGCATGACTTTCTCATATACATGGGAAATGAAGAAGCTGAGACAGCCACAGCCAGTTTCAGTTCCTGTCGCCGGTTGCCTGGTACACAGAAACATGTACTCCCCACCACATTGTGGTACAACAGACTTCATACGTATATTCTGCACTTATGGGCCCTAATATGTGCACATGCACACATTAGGAACACTCACACAGACTAATGCTACCAAATAATGGCATAAACTGAGCAACCAGCACACCAGGATTAACCTCTCCTAACTTAAGGTTTTATGAATATTCACAGAGTACATCGTGTTCTATGCATGTGCCATAGTCCTGTATACTGCATATAAGAAGAGCAGAAATTGGTTACACAATACATTCACACACATAAAGTAATAAGGTTTCCCTTAACAATATATATATAGTTGGTATTCAATATCTAATGCTAACTGGCTGAGCGGCTGGTACAACTAAACAAGTCCATACAGGGCCTGGAGAAGACAGCAACCAAACCCGTGTTTGTACTGTGTCCTTCTCACCAACATATTAATTCATGAACTGACTGGCAACATTTTTGGAGTTCTGAGATCAGCATCTCCGATTAAATGAAAACCTTGAAACATGAAACCTTGAGGTAGAGGGGCTACAACAGCAGAAGTCCACATCAGTTTCAGCCAAGAAGATACAGCTGAGGCTACAGTAAGCACATGCTTTCAAAAATAGACATTTGAAAACAGGAAAAATGTAGGTTGGTGTAATATTGCTGCATAATTCTCTTCGCGACCATTTTCTAATTTTCTGAAAGTTCAGTGTTCTTCGGTGTCTTTCCCAGTCACTGGATCTGGATTCATCTGAACATCTTTTGGGCGTGGTAGACTCACAGTAAGAAAGTTGTGCAGGAACTGCGGGATGCAACCATGCCAATATGGACCAGAATCTGAAGGGAATGTTTCCAACATCATGTAGAATCCATGTCATAAAGAATTAAGGCTGTTTTGAGGGCAACATGAGGCATTACCTCGTATTGGTAAAGTCGTCATAACAAATTGCTTAATGAGTGTCCATCCATCTATTCATTTTACAGTATTTCTGAGAAGAACGGTATTGTAAAAGACAACCGATGGCATTAAAGATCTTAATCATCCTAATAATTCAACATAATAATTGTTACACTAGAAAATACTAGACTAATTTATTATTATAATGTACAACACTGTGCACAATTGAAGAACATGAAGTATGGGAGTGTCTCTACTGTGATGGCCAGGTCCGCTGAAGGCCTTTCATTTAATAGATCAGTCATTACTGGTGTATTCTTTTTTCTTTCTTTTTTTTTTGGAAGAGAATGAATGATCCCACCTCCCACCTTCACCTCGGGACACATTACTAAGAACGCACAAGCGTGCATTCTTTCAGCCAAAGAAGAAGACCTGTCCCGGCATGCTCCAGTGCACATTCCACACCTTAAACGTGAGGACCCATCTTATATGCAGCTCAATGTAAAAACGTTTGACGTACATAAAGTACAACAGGCAAATGTATTAGGAGCCTATGGTAAAACTCGGATAAGGAAATGAGGTTGCAAAATACACCCAAACAACAATCAACAACATACAGAACTCAACCCTATATTGAGATTATTATAGGGTTGAGGGTTATAGGGGGGATTGCATATTAACGTAGAATGAGAATTTCATAATGCACCTGCCGTTGTTGTCCTTCAAAAATCTCAATTATGTCTAAGTCATGACTATTTTGCATATGTTCATACTCCCACTTCACCTACATGACACCCTTATTTGTAGCCCTCTTGCCTAATAAGGATGTTTCAGAGTTTCTCCTAAAAACCCTGCCTGTGTTCGGGTTTCCATATATGGGAGGTGTTGTCTGTCGCTGTCTCTTATTGGCTCTTAGTTACCTGAAATATTATTACCTGCAAACAACTAAGTTGCATTAGGTTAAGCTCTTATCTTCTCACAAACGCTGTATATAATAAGCAAGGCAGAAAGATTAACGTTCATTTAGGATATTAAAAGCATTCTAAGGCCTCAGAAACATAAACTTATCCTCAGGCAATTTTTGGCGAGGGCTGAAACGCTGTGAGAGGTCGAAAGGAGGTGTGTTCAAGTCTTTGCCAGTCTTTGCCTTCAACTTATCTTCTCTCTATCCCCTCTCTTCCACCCAAGGCTGCAACTCTTTCTTCCCCCTTCCCTCTGACAGAAGAAGCGTGAAAACATGGTAAGTAATCTAGCTTTTAGAGTTCTTTTAGTTGTTGATTTGTTTTGTTGTGCTTCAGATGCTGCGTGGTAAAAACTGCAGCCCATCCATTGGGCTAAAGCTGGGTGTGTGAAGCCTGACTGTAATTAAATGGAAAAACAGCTTAGCAAACTAAAGCAGCACATTTTCCAGTGTTTTCCTGATTAATCATATTTGAATTATGGAATAATAAGGCATGAAATGCCTTCTTGACTGGTTCCTAAAGCAGGGGGTAACGTTACCTGGACTTGTTAAGGTGTGCCTACCAGTGTCGACTTGTTTTCAGTAGAAAGGAATGTGAGTGAAGTAGAAACTGTGAGTGAAACTGAGGAGCATTATGCTAAACGGACACACACACACACACATATTTATATATATTAAACAACACATTTCTACTCATTGTTTACAATATTTAAAGACAGACAACCCAAACTAGGCCACACTTGGACACATGATGCTGTGAATCTTATATAGCCTACTGTTTTCCACTTGGTCCAGTCCCAAACAGGGCTATACTTCTTTGATACTTGGGGCTCCTGTAGTCACGTTGTAGACTGAATGTTGTGGAGATGTTATTGGCTCTTGTCTATTTAAGTCTATATGAACTTTAGGATTTTTAAGCATCAACTATGACATACAGTTGAGTTTATTTGTAACTCAAGCTAGAACTGTACCTTTTAAGGTTTCTTGAAAGGAAAGGGTGAAACAATGTAGCTTCTAATATCTAATATCTAGCTTCTAATATCAAAGAACTGATTTTAAAGGTTTTCATGATTTGTTTTTACAAAAAACAATAATCCATCATATTGGTAACTTACAGCACATGAATGGCTTTATGTGAGTATTATTGTAAGTGAGTATTTGTAAATTACATTTCCAATAATTAAAACTACTTTAGTAGAATTCGTTACAGATCTCAAAAGTCCTGAGATTTGTTTCCTTCTTAATGCATCTTTTCACAATCAGTTCCCAAGCTCTTGTATTTCAATAGCATTTTTTATCAGTGTGATATCAGTGAAAATGAAAGTGTCCACAGATGTGCCGGTTTATCCTTTTGTGAGGACTACCGCCCATTAGTTTCTGCATCACATGGCACAAAAAAGCAAAAGGCTTGTTTAAACCATCATTCAACTATATTTTGTTTGGCTACATACTTTTAACTTTTAAGAACCTGGCACAGTATCTATTTTTCACTTTGTGTTTTACATATCTGGTATAGCTTTTGCATGCACTGAACAGGCAGGTTCCACTTGTGACACCATTCATTTTGGAGGTTTACAATCTGGGAAGGATATTAAGCCTTACAAAGTTGCTTCAGTATCAAAGAGCAGTATTCAAAAAAGTATTCTATTACCAGAAGTAGCAGATTTTAATTTCTAGAAGAAGAGGGGGCATCTTAGTTTCACACTTTTAGGTTTAAATAGTTGCAAAATAGTTCTTGGGCTTGTGATCTAAAAGCACCTTTCTTTGGTACAGATCATTTGCATTAAATTATGTGGAGATCTTCAACTTTTCAAACGGTTTCTTCCACTCACAAATCTTTATTACAGAGGATCTTTATCAAACCTTCCACTGGCATTGCACCAAAGAACTTTTTTAGCCCCTATGATTTTAACCCTAACCCTAGTGAGGTTTCCTCCCTCTTTTAAAATGGAACGTCAATATAAGGCGATTATTAAAACAATTCAATTTTGGCAAATTCTAACATGACCATCTCTCTTTCAACTCCAGGCCTCTGGCGTAGCCATAAGCGATGAGGTGGTCAGCTTCTATGAAAAAATCAGAGTGCGCTATCAAGGAAGCGAGGAAAAAGAAAGGTTTAAGCTAGTGATCATGCGCATGAGCGAAGACCAGAAGAGCATCATCGTGGACCACGGGTCCTCACTGAAGATCAAGGACATTGAGAATGAAGACAACATCTTCAAGAAGGTAGTGAGCATGCTGCCTGAAAAAGACTGCCGCTACGCCCTGTATGACTGCACCTACGAGACCAAGGAGAGTCTGAAGGAGGACCTAGTCTTCATCATGTGGTACATAACCATTTACACTTTTTTTGCCTACATTGCAAAAGAACATGAACTGCTGTATAAACTGAATGTATATCAGATTCTGATCCATAGAGTAGTTCACTGACTGAAGAGCGTTGTTCTGAATGACTAAGATATTGAGATTTTATTCAAGTCAAGATAAGAAGTTATATTGAAGTTATATTGAGAGTTATGGCAAATGGTAAAAAGTCTATATTTACAATGTGAAAATGATTTATACTTATATATTTTAACTAGAAAACATTTTAACTAGATAGCACATAATAAGCTTGTTTAAGGATATAGAATTTTGCTTAGTTTTGCTTATTTAAATTATTTGATAAAAGAAAAATGAGAATTTCTCTCAATAAAATGACAAACTATGGGAGAAATATATAGAACAAATGTTATAAGCAATATATAGAACAAATTGTATAGAGGTATTTATGAATTTTTAGCCTATTCAAACTAGCTGAGGTTATCCTTGGGTAAATAACAAAGCACTTTTGTAAGTCGCTCTGGATAAGAGCGTCTTCTAAATGCCTTAAATGTAAATGAAAATGTATAATATTCTCAAAATGACAACGTTTAGCCATGCTGACTACCTTCACTAGCCTTTTTTTTCTTTTGCTGGGCCAGTTTTGCATATACGTGTTCTGTCATGTCCAACTACAAGTTCTTTTTAAAAAGAAAGCGTTATGTGGCAGTTGTTTCTTAGAAAGGGCATTATGGAAATCCTTGTTTTCCGTTACTCTGTGATTGTCATCCCAAGATCATAATCATGTCAAGACTTGCAGTTGGCAGTTATTAAAGGCATGACATGTTTTTCTTTGCCCTCCCCCCACTCATTGTTTACTGATTTGTTTATCAACTGATTGTGAAGGGCTCCTGAAGATGCACCCCTGAAAAGTAAAATGGTCTACGCCAGTTCAAAGGGCGCTCTAAGGTCCAAGCTCCCAGGTTGGTTATGATGGTGTTTTCTTTCCACAGCTTGAGTTCATTTTTTTCAGTGCATTTATTGTTGATGAACCTGATGAAATTATCTGGCATTTTGCAGGTCTGAAGTTTGAGTGGCAAGTGAACGACCCAGCCGACAAAGAATTAACAGCGTTAGTGGACAAGCTGGGCGGAAGGGCCTTAGTGAAGTCTTTAGAGGGAAGACGTCTCTAAATCCAGAGACTGACCAATAACACCAAATTCCTCTTCACCTCCAATTGGACTGTCTTTACAGATGCAACTATTTTGCTAATATAATGGCTCCTCAGATACAGTTGTATGTGTGCATGTATGCTACAGTATACTGAACACATCTTTATCATAATTTCTCAAGTATTTTTTCTCATCAGAAATGTACCATTACTCAGGAAGCCTCCTTTACACCTCTATTCCCTGGATCACCCTAGCCTTTACATTTTGATCCGACCAGAAACATATCACAAATTTCCCCTATTTTTCTTGCATAAAATTCAAATCGGGCACTTCTCTCAGTCTGAATGTTTTAAACCTCTAGAGTTTTCTGATATGCTTGTGAAGTTGTGTCAGAAACATTTTCTATTCTAAAAACAGCTTTTCTTACCATAGTGGTTTGTTGATGGTTGTGTTCTCAATAAAAGTAGATGCAACACTACTATATTGTATGTCTTCATAAGCATTATTGTTTATAGCCAAAACACTTGTACAATGGGTGCTGACTTCTTCAGACATTAAATTTGAGTGATTTTGTATGGTTAGTTTTGGAAAACTAAAAACACCTACAAAGGATGAGTGATCACGCCAGAGATCCCAGATCCCAGCACAATTTCGAGGGGCTTTATAATCAACTAGATGTAACTTGACATTGGGCAAGGTGACTAAGGGCCGGTTTGCCAATTCCCTGGCTCAAACACACCCACTTACCCTGGCAATTAAAAGATGAGACGAAACAGGTGTGTCTGAGCAGGACAGGCATCAAACTGTGCTCACACTGGAGTTGAATACCCCTGCCTTAGCCATTTTAATGTACAAGGCATATGTTGGTCATGACTGCAGAACCTGGTCAAACACTAAACATTAACTCTTCATTTTATAAATTTAATAGCAAAGGTAAAATTGTAAAACTGCTATCTTATGTATGATGGTCTTTCAAAGCCTTGAGTCTGAAGCTTAAGCAAAGTTAGAATACAGTCACTGAGATTGCCTAACTAAGTCTTAACCAATGCTTAATAATGTGGGCTTAAGCACTTAAGACTATAGGCTTAAACATGCTACATACAACAGTCATGGCTGAAAATGAGTTGAAAAACACTGAATATTACATAAAACCAAATAACGTACTGTGTGGGCAGTTTTAGGCATCTGAGAAAATTATATGTACACTGTAAAGCTGATAAATGTACCAGCATATAAAATAAGTTTACTTATGGTAACAGAATTTATGCAATCTTGTTCAGTAAAACTCACATCTTTCCAATGAGCTCCTGGCACCATCTATGTGCAAACTGGGCGTGCCTTCTCTTTCTGTTACACTGTGTTGTCATTTCCCTCAGTCTGCATTTCCTTGGCTATTCATCTGTATTCTATATTTCGGTAAACTGCCTATCCTCAGTGTTGAAGGCTGTAGGAGCAAACACATTATGCTTAAACCTCAATGAAGCCTAACTCACTTTTAATTAAGTGAACTTACAGAACTAAAAAAAAACTATTTTTCGCTCAATTTAAAACTCTGTTTAACCTTACCTTCCTACAGAACTGTTGAAAAATCTATGGTAAGAAACTTTTGAAGAAAAGTTTAAGCTACTTGACAGCATTAAGCTTGTTTTGTTAACCAGATTACATTTACATTGTTTAGCTACTTTGCATAGAAAGTGTTTATTTAAAAACACGTAAAAATAAACAAACACAAACAATACTTTGTATATAAAATAAAAAATCTATAATAGTCTATTATAGTTTTATTATTATTATATTAATAGCATTATTTTTATATTAATAGTTTTATAGTCTATAAAATCCAGGACTGGAAACTGGATTTAGAGTCTGGTTTGGAAATCATCAGTAGCTATCTAAACTGAAGTGAAAATATCCAGATTTTATTTAGAATTTGGAAATAGAAATATTTGGTTAGGTTTAAAGGTTTCACTTATGCCACATTAGGCTTGTTTGAAAAATGCAGAACAAAGTAATTTATTGTATATGCTATACTTAGAGATAGATCATTGACATTGTGAAACAGTGAAATTTAAGGGTTTTTTTTTCAGACAGATTCAAAAGATATTTTCTCTGCAGCTTGTGTAGTTATCAATACCATTATAAATACCAAACAAAAACTATATCTCAGACAAGACAAAAAAACTGAAGTAATTAAGTGGCAGTACCTGAATATGTAATTGATCACATCTGATTAACTTGCTTTCTACTTGCTCTGGCTTTCTTTCAACTATCCTGAAACCCTGAAAAAAAAACACCCAACCTGTTGCATGAATGACTGTATTCCATAAATGCGTAGCGATTTTAAACACTTCACCATACAAATATGCAAAAATGGTAACTGTCATTAAATTCACACAAGGGTTATGAAAAGTTTAAAGCAATATAAGCCATTTTAGTTTATTCTTTATCAAATGCATACAGTGGTATTTGAGCCAGCTACAGAAGGTAGAGGGCACTCTGAGTGTTGTATCTGTACCATAAAACTATACGTCTATTTCCACCATACTTAAAACAAAAGTAATTGCACTAGTTGATGTACATTTAATGTACATACAGTTTCCCTTTTAACACTGAAGAAGGGTCAGGAAAGAATTTTAGGAAATATAAGGCAGTTTAGGAATAGTTTCTGACACAGTCAGAGGTTTTTCGATGGAATGTTAGTTTCCTGACAGAGTAAAAATGGTTCCAGCATACATCCGAAATAAAGTTAAATTAACGATAAAAGATTTTGTGGGTGCAATTGTTGTCGTCTAGCTACAGTACATCAAAAAACACATTTAGGAATGCAATATTTTGGTCATCTTAAGGCGGTCTTGGCTAAATGTAGTGTTCTCCAACTCAGACAGAAGTGCCTTCTTTCGGCTCCACACCTTCATCCTAGCAGGTAAAAAAAAAAGTTGTCAAAGTGCAGTAACACAACTGAAAACACCATTAACCTTAAACACTTTTCAAGTGAATACCTTCTCTTGAAGTTTGTCTTGAAGGATCCTGACCATTTCCTTCTCTTTGGCGAGCTGGTCCTGACTAGTTCTCAGCAGCTGCTGGAGTTTAGTGGCTGCCTGGCCCAAGTCTTTGGTTAGCTTTCTCTCTTTTTCCAGACGCTCCTGCAGCAAGATCACCAGTATGATATGGCTGAATTTGGAGATGTCAAAATCCCGCTTTTATAGCCATACTGAAACCTGCCATATCAGCTAATACTGTCAATTGAACCAACATTTATTTTATTTACAACTTAATAAGCTTTAAATGTAATTTAAAATGGGAAATCTTAACTTATTGTTTTTTACATCTGCGTAATTACGTATGTAAAATGCTTTGTTTTAGAGAAATATGCCAAGTCAGAATGGTTCATAGTGATGATGATAGGAACCAGATATCTGAAGCATTTAATGTCTCATAGGTCACATAGGTTTAAGTTATTGCATTGGCTTAGTACTGAGTATCTGGGTATCGGATCAACTGCACCTATAATTTGTTTTTAACTCATATCACTCTTCAGTAACAGAATTATTAGTTTTTTTTTGTGTCTGTCCCAACTCTTTAGAAGCTAAACAAACAAAAAAATAAAATAAAAAAAGAGTAAAATAAAAGAATGTTACATAAAACAAAACAGTCTTAAAATAAGAAATATTAGCCATATTGACTTGCCAAGATGCAGTGCAAATCGTTAGCTAGTAAGTTGGCTTGGTAAGTTCACGATGTAGGCCACATTGTGGCCTAGCCAGGTACAATAGCTTCCACCACTTTCAAAATACACAGTTTAACCCCTCATAGGCATGATTATACATATTAAGTACCTTAAGCTCAGCCACATTTTCCGTGTCTGAAGGGGTTTCTCCAGCTGCTTTCAGCTGATCAAGCTGGATCTGAAGTTCAGCAACAGCCTTGTGAGCCTGAGGTCAATGGAAGACCAGATGATTGATGGTTTGAAAAAAAGAAGAAAAATCAGCCTTGAGTTTGCATGCTTTATGAGAATAGAGTAGTACACATAAACTAATGTATGTAAAAGTAATAGTTTGTATGGATTATGTGTGCTATGAAATGATAACACTCACACTAGTTTGTCCCAAAGATTACATTGTAGTCTTATGTTGGTATCACATGACTACAGTGAGACCAGTGTCATTACTGCATTTACATCAAGAGGCATCATACCAGTTCTACGTCTTCAGAAAGCTGCTGCTTCAGAGCCTGCTCTGCCTGCAACTTCTCCACTGTCTGCTCAAACTCGACCTGAACCTGAAAAAAACACCATTATGAACACCATCAAAACACACATGGACTAATATCCACATCAGAGGACAGATTCTTTACAAATGTAAAGAAGGACAGAAGAAGGACAGAAGACACAGATAAGTGTTAAAACAGAACACGGCATCACAGAACATCTGTTCAGGTCTTCCTTTATCCAGCAGTGCCAAATCCTTCTGCGCCAGCCAACACAAATCTCTGTTAGTGCACATTCCATTTCAAACCCAGAGTGAAAAAGAGAACATTGCAAAAAGAAAAACAGATAAAACAGCTACAAACACAAAAGGCAAAGATTAGTTGCAGCCGTGTTGAGTGGCAGTTTTCCAGATATAGATTATGTGCTAAAAAAGTCATTTACCCCTGGTCACTTCATGCTTCTTTAGTATTAGGATTATATCTGGACAAGTAAAAAATGCAAGTGTAAACACATTTAACCTAGATCATAAATCCCATCACTTAAACCACTTCAGGAGGTGGTCTGAGATTCATTTGAGCCACATGTTATAGCAGTGTAAACACATCTGTCTCTCAAAGACACATATGATAACCAAAACCCCTCCCATTACAACCAAAACACCACTAATAAGTGTTGTATTATGAGTAAATATGCATATTCCGTCCCACACAGCACACAGATTTCAGGCTGACTAACCGGAGATGGATTTGTCTATCCAGTGTAAATGCAAGTGGCGAAAATCTCATCAGGCTACAATCCAGATACTAGTAGCATGAAGCGCCCAGCTGTAAATGAGGTCAAAGGGTGTCTAGAAAACACAGGCACAGTTAGAAACAAGGAACTTTTTGAAAGTGAAGTT